>NC_092094.1:12359111-12469111 GCF_045679555.1 Salvelinus alpinus
ATTCCTATGGTGAAGCATGGTGATGGCAGCATCATGCTGTGGGGATGTTTTTCAGCGGCAAGGACTGGGAGACTAATCAGGATCAAGGCAAAGATGAACAGAGCAAAGTACAGAGAGATCCTTGATGAAAACCTGCTCCAGAGTGCTCAGGACCTCAGACTGTGGCGAAGGTTCACCTTCCAACAGGATAACGACCCTAAGCACACAGCCAAGACAACGCAGGAGTGGCTTCGGGACAAGTCTCTGAATGTCCTTGAGTGGCCCAGCCAGAGGCCGGACTTGAACCCGATCTAACATTTCTGGAGAGACCTGAAAATAGCTGTGCAGGGACGCTCCCCATCCTTTATGACAGAGCTTAAGAGGATCTGCGGATCTGCAGAGAAGAATGGGAGAAACTCCCCAAATACAGGTGTGCCAACCTTGTAGCATCATACCCAAGAAGAATTGAGGCTGTAATCGCTACCAAAGGTGCTTCAACAAAGTACTGAGTAAAGGGTCAGGATACTTATGTAAATGTATTTTTTTTTTTTTTTTTTTTTTACAAATTTGCAACAATTAAAAACAATCTGTTTTTGCTTTACCATTGTTGGGTATTCTATGTAGATTTAATCAATTTTAGATTGTGGAAAAACTCCAGGGGTCTGAAAACTATGCACTTCATGTGTGTGACGAAAGGATGGGCAGTATTTTCTGCTCATGTATTCTCCTTTCGATGCCAAATCCACCACTATTGTGCGTGGCCAAAGAGCTCTATTTTAATGTTAGCCAACAAATGTATATGCCTGGAGTTTGCTAAATGGCATTGCCACTTGGATTGGAACCTGACAATAGAGCTCTTTGGCCAATATTATTATTTGACCATGCTGGTCATTTATGAACATCTTGGCCATGTTCTGTTATAATCTCCACCCGGCACAGCCAGAAGAGGACTGGCCACCCCTCATAGCCTGGTTCCTCCCTGGGTTTCTTTCTAGGTTTAGGCCTTTCTAGGGAGTTTTTCCTAGCCACCGTGCTTCTACACCTGCATTGCTTGCTGTTTGGGGTTTTAGGCTGGGTTTCTTTATAGCACTTTGATATATCAGCTGATGTAAGAAGGGCTTTATAAATACATTTGATTTGATTAACACTGGTGGTGGCCAGGGCATCAGAATGAGAATGCATGAGCAGAAAAGAACTCCACACCAACTGTAAAATATGGTGGTGGATCTTTGATGTTATGGGGTTTTCAGCTTCCACTGGTACTTGTTAAGGTCAATGGCATCATTACCCAGTACCAGGATAGTTTAGCCAAAAACCTGGTTGCCTCTTCGAGGAGACTGAAACTTGCCCGCAAGTGGATTTTCCAGCAAGACAATGACCCCAAGCACATCTACAAATCCAAAGGGAAATAGTTAATGGGCCACAATATCAACATTTTGAAATGGCCATCTCAGTCTCCGCATTTAAAACCCATTGAAAACCTGTGGATTGAATTGAAGAGGGCAGTCCATAAGCGCAGATGAAGGATATCAAGGATCTGGAAGGACTCTGTATGGAGGAATGGTCAAAATCCCTCCCAATGTGTTCTCCAACTCATAAAACATTTTTGAAAAACATCCAGTGCCATTATCCTCACAAGATGAGGTATTGAAAGGTATTTAAAACCGGGGTGTCAATAATTTTGACCCATACTTAAAAAAAACATTTATTACTTGTTAAACAAAATCGCTTTCTCTGAGCAATTGTATTATAAAATAATATAATTTCCCTCCAAAATTTGAGCGTACAATGTAGCTCAGTATTTGAATTATTTATTTTATACAGTAATTTTTGCTCATCTTTATCAAGGATGTCAATCATTTCGGACCCCACTGTAAAAAGTACTCCAGAGTGACGCAGCGGTCTAAGGCACTGCATCTCAGTGCTTGAGGCGTCACTACAGACACCCTGGTTTGACTCCAGGCTGTATCACAACCGGCCGTGATTGGGAGTTCCTTAAGGCGGCGCACAATTGGCTCAGCGTCATCCGGGTTTGGCCGGTGTAGGCCGTCATTGTAAATAAGAATTTGTTCTTAACTGACATGCCTAGTTAAATAAAGGTTAAATAAAATAAAAATTGACCAGGGCTTATAGGGTTCTGGTCAACAGTAGTGCACTACTTAGGGAACATTTGGAACATGCCCATTCTCTCCAGGAAGCAGTAGCTGATTGTACTGAGTGACTCCACAGTCACAAGACAACAGCTGTGTCTCAGAAGGTTTTTTGCTCATGACTTGAATACATATTTTAGAGTGTGTCATGTGACTCTTTGAGTGTGTGTAGTATGTGCTTCTTGTTTTGGTGTGTGTAGTTTTTGTACATTTCACCGAGTGAAGTGGATGAATCAAGGAAGCAATACATCATTATTGTTGTCTCTTGTACAGTACTGGTTAAAGGCTGAATCTGGTTGTCTGTCTCTGTCCTTCCTTTAATTGTCTGTGTATTGATTGGTTTGTTTTTCCTCACAGAATTAAACATTTTAGGGAGTCTGGGGACAGAATCTTTTTCTTTTTAGTCTTAAATGGCTCATCTCTTTATCTCTGTGGACTGGTCAGAGGTGCCTGGGGGTCTCCTGGTTAACTGAGCAGTGTTATGTAATGCTTGGGCCGCTGAACATAGACATTCGATGTTATATAATGTGTGTGTGTGTGTGTGTGTGTGTGTGTGTGTGTGTGTGTGTGTGTGTGTGTGTGTGTGTGTGTGTGTGTGTGTGTGTGTGTGTGTGTGTGTGTGTGTGTGTGTGTGTGTCACTATGCAAGTGAGTGCGCACCCTTTTAGTAAATTGCACGTGTTAATTCTGCTGGATATAACCAGAAGTGACACAAAATCCTATTTCTGAAATATGAAAGGGCCTTGTAGACACTGGCACACAACCCCCTTCCCTCCCTCCCTGGTAAATCACTCGCTGCATTTGTTGCTGTCTGTATTTCACATCACTGAGATGTACTGGGGGCCTGTAGGGCTATTATGATGTAGGATGCAAAACATTGGTGTTTTCCTTTTTTTCACTGGATGGATTGGGTCAGAACCTCTGAGACAGAGCAGCGACCCTGAGCAGAGTAGACGAGAGTTTGTGAGACAGAGCAGCGACCCTGAGCAGAGTAGACGAGAGTTTGTGAGACAGAGCAGCGACCCTGAGCAGAGTAGACGAGAGTTTGTGAGACAGAGCAGCAACCCCGAGCCGAGTAGACGAGAGTTTGTGAGACAGAGCAGCGACCCTGAGCAGAGTAGACGAGAGTTTGTGAGACAGAGCAGTGACCCTGAGCAGAGTAGACGAGAGTTTGTGAGACAGAGCAGCGACCCTGAGCAGAGTAGACGAGAGTTTGTGAGACAGAGCAGCGACCCTGAGCAGAGTAGACGAGACTCTGTGAGAATGAGCCTGCGTCTGAAATGGCACCCTATTCTCTTTATAGTGTACACTTCTTTTGACCAGAGTCGGGTTGTGATGAAAAAGTAGTGCACTATTTTAAAAAATGTAATAAAGTAACCTTACATTTTACTAGGCAAGTCAGTTAAGAACAAATTCTTATTTACAATGACGGCCTAGGAACAGTGGGTTAACTGCCTTGTTCAGGGGCCAAACGACAGCTTTTTACCTGGTCAGCGCAGGGATTTTACCTTGTCAGCTCGGTTACTGGCCCAACGCTCTAACCACTAGACTAATTGTGCACTACTGTTGACCAGAACCCTATAAGCCTTGATCAATAGCAGTGCACTATGTAGGGAATGGGATGCCATTCAGCACCACAAAGTGTTTTCTTCCCTCTTGGACAGGGATGTTATCACGTAAGAGGGGAAAGGCCAGTGGCTGGCCATCAATGGAGTAAAGGCTGTTTCACTGTGGTTTCACTGAGCCACTTCAGAGAGGGGGGGTTAACAGAGGCCAATCACCCACAGTCCCATTGCAATTCCATGATCAAATGCAATCTCCTCGCTAGCTATTCTCCTCTTCAGTCTTCAGGGCAGGTGGAACTCTTTTGAGTAGACTAATTACCAAGTACACAGAGGAGCTGCTGGATGAGATGACCTATCTATCGTTCTTCCCTTTTACAGCCTTTTCTGGGTGACCTGAATTGGAACCACTTCAGCTCAAAGCCCATGTATTAAGAGTAGCGGTATCGTACGTCAGGCATACGCAGATGAAACACTATTGAAGAGAGGGATCCCCACACACTGATGACATTCAAGAGAGAGATGAACCACAGGAGATACTATGTGATGTCATGGTTGAAGAGTAAGCATATGAAAAGTATATAAGAAAACGTTAAGAAACACAATCAATGTATCAAAAAACCTCTGATTTGATGTGTTACCGTATGTTATAAACCAATGGTATTCCAAAGAGCTGAAATGTAAACACTACAAGCCATTATATACTGTATCCCACGCTTTGGTTTAATCAGAGCACATTTGAGATGACCTTGAAGTGAATGCCACATTTAGCTAATCAGCTAATTTAGGAATAGCAATAGTATACAGGTTGTATTATACAGTTGGCAATATCACAATAATAATAATAATAACACAATAAAGCACATCTTCTGGCTTGAGACACACAGCTACATAGCTCACACCTCCGTCACCAAACCCCAGCCACTTGCTGACGTTTTCACACACCTTTATATTAGAGTAGGCAGACCGGCAGCGACAGACAAAGAGGGTGCTGCTGGGAAATCTCTTACAGCTGTCTTCCTCCCTTTCATCCATCCCAGCGAGCTTAGGGACACAATGTGAAGCTGGTTGCTAGGTGACCACTGAGCCGTAATACGACATGAGTGAGCCTTGGACATCCAGCAGCATGTGCAGTGAACCAACAGGTCCCCACCATGGCTAATGAGATTGTATTTACAAGAAGCCCCATTAGCCAATGAATGGGAAGTATAATGATTCTACTGTCTATTCATTGGGTAATAATGGGGATTCTTGTAAATACATTGTACTTTTTTTCAGACTCAACATCCCATGTTGTCCCTTCAGGGAGAATAGGGCCAATGTAACACTGAACAAGGTCATCAGTTCAAAGCCTGGATTGAATTATTTACTACAGTATCGACAAATAAACAATTAAGAGACAGTTAAGCCTGTTCGTACATTGCTACCGTACGTATCCACACAATTAATTGTCCTCCTATCCTCAAAGTAGGTTACACCACCAAGCAGAGTTCTTTATTTTAGTGACAGGTTGTGTTGTTATTAGGCCATGAGGTACCTCCAAGGCATCCTCTCTGGGCAGCTGTCCACACAGAACAACTCACTGTCCATGAGATAGTCACAGAGATGAGCAGAACAACTCACTGTCCATGAGATAGTCACAGAGATGAGCAGAACAACTCACTGTCCATGAGATAGTCACAGAGATGAGCAGAACAACTCACTGTCCATGAGATAGTCACAGAGATGAGCAGAACAACTCACTGTCCATGAGATAGTCACAGAGATGAGCAGAACAACTCACTGTCCATGAGATAGTCACAGAGATGAGCAGAACAACTCACTGTCCATGAGATAGTCACAGAGATGAGCAGAACAACTCACTGTCCATGAGATAGTCACAGAGATGAGCAGAACAACTCACTGTCCATGAGATAGTCACAGAGATGAGCAGAGCACTGCAGTAAGGACTGGCGAGGACAGGCTTAGTCCAAAATCAATACAAGCTCTACAGTACCAGGCAAAGAGAGAGAAGGGTGTTTGGAAACAACAGTCATTGATGAGAGGGCAGCACTAGTTTAAATATACCTATCAGTTGCAATGAAGCTTTGATTCTTTCTCCTATAGCAACATTTCTTACTTAGTGATGGTGGGAGGGGGGGATCTATACAGTAGAGTATCGCAGTATTATTTTTGATGATAATTTATTTTATGACTGAGTAGCGATTCTCTCCAACAACAATGTTTTTGTTAACGTTAGCCAGCGCTAGTCAGCTCTACCTGTACCAAAATTCTGGTATTTCTCCTTCTCTAGCTTGTTCTCCATGTTCTTCTCTAGCTTGTTCTCCATGTTCTTCTCTAGCTCGTTCTCCATGTTCTTCTCTAGCTCGGTCTCCATGTTCTTCTCTAGCTCGTTCTCCATGTTCTTCTCTAGCTTGTTCTCCATGTTCTTCTCTAGCTCGTTCTCCATGTTCTTCTCTAGCTCGTTCTCCATGTTCTCCTCTAGCTCGTTCTACACTAGCTCGTTCTCCATGTTCTTCTCTAAGCTCGTTCTCCATGTTCTTCTCTAGCTCGTTCTCCATGTTCTTCTCTAGCTCGTTCTCCATGTTCTTCTCTAGCTCGTTCTCCATGTTCTTCTCTAGCTCGTTCTCCATGTTCTTCTCTAGCTCGTTCTCCATGTTCTCCTCTAGCTCGTTCTACACTAGCTCGTTCTCCATGTTCTTCTCTAAGCTCGTTCTCCATGTTCTTCTCTAGCTCGTTCTCCATGTTCTTCTTTAGCTTGTTCTCCATGTTCTTTTTCAAATAGTGAGCCAACATGTTTTCAGCCCTTTAAAATCCACAAATGATCAAAACTCGTTTTCTCATGCGCTCTCTTGTCCCACTGCAGCAGACATGGTGAGCAATATGTTTGTAACATCGAATCCCAATAAAATCACAGTATAGAAACTACAATACATATCATATCAGCACCTAAATATTGTGATAATATCGTATCATGAGGTCCCTGGCAATCCCCAGCCCTAGTCCTCATAGACTACACTGACAGATGTTTTGGCTCGCGCCTTCCTCAATGCGTGTGTGGTCACAGTACCACACCAGTGCTCTGTATGTAGAACAACCCCAGACTGTGACGAACTGGCTCGGCTGGAGGACAAAGACTCAGGAGAGTGCTGACATCTATGATGTAGGGCAGCATCGCATGTTGCCAGTTCATCACACACACACACATAAAACAGAATGACACACACATTGCACTTACACACTGAAAATATGTTCCTTCTTCACACACACACACACACCTTCACCCACCTCCCACCCACCCACTCCCACATACATACACACCTTCACACACACACACACACACACACACACACACACACACACACACACCTTCACACACACACACACACCTTCACACACACACACACACACACACACACACACACACACACACACACACACACACACACACACACACACACACACACACACACACACACACACACACACACACACACACACACACACACACACACATTGCCCTTTCACACTGGAATCTGTTCCTGTGGGGAACATATCAGTGCTAAACATATGCTTGATTATAGGTTATTTCAAGCAGCTGCTGTTGTTCTCTGTGAGAGGACAGGAAGCCACGCAGACAGATAAGAGCATTAGACGTCCACTGCTAAGAGATTCTGCATTGTTGGCAGGATACACAGACTTCTGCATCCCAAACTGTCCCGTGTTCCATATCCCTATACAGGGCACTATTTTTCAACAGGGCCCATCCATAGTAGGTTACTATTTCCTTAGCTATTAGGGGAAAAGGGGACACCTAGTCAGTTGTATAGGGAAAGGGGAAACCTAGTCAGTTGTATATGGAAAGGGGGACACCTAGTCAGTTGTATAGGGAAAGGGGAAACCTAGTCAGTTGTATAGGGAAAGGGGGATACCTAGTCAGTTGTATATGGAAAGGGGGACTGACTAGGTGACCCTAAGAGCTTCCTACAACCTGCTATGTGACCCTAAAGGGCTTCCTACAACCTGCTATGTGACCCTAAGAGCTTCCTACAACCTGCTATGTGACCCTAAAGGCTTCCTACAACCTGCTATGTGACCCTAAAGGCTTCCTACAACCTGTTATGTGACCCTAAGGGCTTCCTACAACCTGCTATGTGACCCTAAGAGCTTCCTACAACCTGCTATGTGACCCTAAAGGCTTCCTACAACCTGCTATGTGACCCTAAGAGCTTCCTACAACCTGCTATGTGACCCTAACATGCTGACCACACGGCTCACGTTGCAAAAATAAATGTACACATAGATGTTATTCAATCATTGCACCCACACTGCTCGCGAGCGTCTGCGTTGCTAGGCGTTAAAATAGAAGTCAGTTCTACTTGTGACGCTAAACGCAGTGCAAGTCTTGCCTCTCCCATCTCCTCATTGGTTATACCCACATGGGTGATTGAAAGATGAACCGAGGGCGTGATAATACACCTTATTATGAAAGTTAGTTGCCAATCGCCATATAAAGTCCAAAGATGAAAAAGCCTGGAAGGAGGAGAGATGACTAGAAATTATTCGGTTGACCGTTTTTCTGGGTGGATTAATTGTGCATTTCAGGTAAAATAACACATCAACGTTTACCGTATCTCCCAGAACAAATTAGCTAGCAACAGAAAGCTAGCTAAATAGGACAAATTAGCTAGCAACTGCAAGCTAGCTAGCTAAATTGCCATACATGTTTAATGCTGTTTGACCTGTCCCCAAATTCACATAATTGGTTCAGAGTTTGTTTTGATATTTCAACCTGCGTGTCGTGATCGCACTTGGTGTTCCGAGACAAAATCAATTTGCGATGGTGCGCACGCGCGTCAGGTCGGGGCATGGTGTAAGGGCTTCCCATGTCCATTATTCTGCAGCAATGCATCAGTAATTCGTTCAGCAATCAGCATTCGCCTAAATACATAGAGCCACTTCATTTTTACTGCTGTGTGTGTACCTCCTGGATAGGTTTGTGTTTATGCAGACTGAAAGCTCATTTGGACCAAATGCTGAATAATTCCATGAGCATAGAAGAAGAGCTAACACAAGCTCGCTACAGAACTCTACTTACAGGGCTTTGACAGAACGCAGTGCTGTCTGAGTGCTATCTGCAAAGACAACGGAGAGAAAAAGTACAACCAGGAGAGGAAAGTATGGGGAGATGTAAGAGAGGAGATGCAGTATCCTGAATGGGTTGTATTCCATAATATATATAAATATTTAAAAAATCAGCAGCATGTGGTGTGGATAATTTCTTCCCAGAATGCAGCCACGCTATGGGGCTGAAGTAAACCAACAAGTTGTAATACAGAGCATCTGCACTTCAGCACCAACGAAGCAGACAGCAACATCATGTGAATCAGAATTCTGAACTTCAGCACCACATGAGTGGAAAACATCTACAACTTGGTATTGGTATTTTATTAGGTTCCCCATTAGCTGTTGCGAAAGCAGCAACTACAGTACTCTTCCTGGGGTCCACAAAAAAAAACATGAAACATGACATAATACAGAACATTAACAGACAAGAACAGCTCAAAGACAGAACTACTATCAAAGAGGATACTAGTGGATCATCACAATAACCTGGGCTAAAGTGTCACAACAGGTTATTGGGCTAAATGCCTGGAACAACCAATTACATATCAGCATTGTTCTGCTTCTTTAGAGGAAGTCCTGGCTGGCTCACATCTGTAATAAAAGGAGCTGACAGAACCAGAGCTGACAGAACCTTCAGCTGACAGAACCTTGAGCTGACAGAACCTTGAGCTACCAGAACCATAGCTGACAGAACCTTGAGCTCACATAACCTTGAGCTGACAGAACCTTGAGCTGACAGAACCAGAGGCAGATCATTCTGTGGATCCAGATATGCCCATCTATCAGAAAGTACATCCCCAGAGAAGAAGCCTCTCTCCCTGATGACAGGTGATAAATACTACCCTCTCTCCCTGATGACAGGTGATAAATACTACCCTCTCTCCCTGATGACAGGTGATAAATACTACCCTCTCTCCCTGATGACAGGTGATAAATACTACCCTCTCTCCCTGATGACAGGTGATAAATACTACCCTCTCTCCCTGATGACAGGTGATAAATACTACCCTCTCTCCCTGATGACAGGTGATAAATACTACCCTCTCTCCCTGATGACAGGTGATAAATACTACCCTCTCTCCCTGATGACAGGTGATAAATACTAACCTCTCTCCCTGATGACAGGTGATAAATACTACCCTCTCTCCCTGATGACAGGTGATAAATACTACCCTCTCTCCCTGATGACAGGTGATAAATACTACCCTCTCTCCCTGATGACAGGTGATAAATACTAACCTCTCTCCCTGATGACAGGTGATAAATACTAACCTCTCTCCCTGATGACAGGTGATAAATACTACCCTCTCTCCCTGATGACAGGTGATAAATACTACCCTCTCTCCCTGATGACAGGTGATAAATACTGACCTCTCTCCCTGATGACAGGTGATAAATACTACCCTCTCTCCCTGATGACAGGTGATAAATACTAACCTCTCTCCCTGATGAGAGGTGATAAATACTACCCTCTCTCCCTGATGACAGGTGATAAACATCCCCCTATATCCCCAGAGAAGCAGCCTCTCTCCCTGATGACAGGTGATAAACATCCCCTATATCCCCAGAGAAGCAGCCTCTCTCCCTGATGACAGGTGATAAACATCCCCCTATATCCCCAGAGAAGCAGCCTCTCTCCCTGATGACAGGTGATAAACATCCCCCTATATTCTCAGAGAAGCAGCCTCTCTCCCTGATGACAGGTGATAAACATCCCCCTATATCCCCAGAGAAGCAGCCTCTCTCCCTGATGACAGGTGATAAACATCCCCTATATCCCCAGAGAAGCAGCCTCTCTCCCTGATGACAGGTGATAAACATCCCCTATATCCCCAGAGAAGCAGCCTCTCTCCCTGATGACAGGTGATAAACATCCCCTATATCCCCAGAGAAGCACCCTCTCTCCCTGATGACAAGTGATAAATACTAACCTCTCTCCCTGATGACAGGTGATAAACATCCCCCTATATCCCCAGAGAAGCAGCCTCTCTCCCTGATGACAGGTGATAAACATCCCCTATATCCCCAGAGAAGCAGCCTCTCTCCCTGATGACAGGTGATAAACATCCCCCTATATCCCCAGAGAAGCAGCCTCTCTCCCTGATGACAGGTGATAAATACTAACCTCTCTCCCTGATGACAGGTGATAAACATCCCCCTATATTCTCAGAGAAGCAGCCTCTCTCCCTGATGACAGGTGATAAACATCCCCCTATATCCCCAGAGAAGCAACCTCTCTCCCTGATGACAGGTGATAAACATCCCCCTATATTCTCAGAGAAGCAGCCTCTCTCCCTGATGACAGGTGATAAAAACTACCCTCTCTCCCTGATGACAGGTGATAAATACTAACCTCTCTCCCTGATGACAGGTGATAAACATCCCCCTATATCCCCAGAGAAGCAGCCTCTCTCCCTGATGACAGGTGATAAAAACTACCCTCTCTCCCTGATGACAGGTGATAAACATTCCCCTATATCCCCAGAGAAAGAGCCGCTCTCCCTGATGACAGGTGATAAATACTACCCTCTCTCCCTGATGACAGGTGATAAATACTACCCTCTCTCCCTGATGACAGGTGATAAATACTACCCTCTCTCCCTGATGACAGGTGATAAATACTACCCTCTCTCCCTGATGACAGGTGATAAATACTACCCTCTCTCCCTGATGACAGGTGATAAATACTACCCTCTCTCCCTGATGACAGGTGATAAATACTACCTTCTCTCCCTGATGACAGGTGATAAATACTACCCTCTCTCCCTGATGACAGGTGATAAATACTACCCTCTCTCCCTGATGACAGGTGATAAATACTACCCTCTCTCCCTGATGACAGGTGATAAATACTACCCTCTCTCCCTGATGACAGGTGATAAATACTACCCTCTCTCCCTGATGACAGGTGATAAATACTAACCTCTCTCCCTGATGACAGGTGATAAATACTAACCTCTCTCCCTGATGACAGGTGATAAATACTACCCTCTCTCCCTGATGACAGGTGATAAATACTACCCTCTCTCCCTGATGACAGGTGATAAATACTACCCTCTCTCCCTGATGACAGGTGATAAATACTAGCCTCTCTCCCTGATGACAGGTGATAAATAATACCCTCTCTCCCTGATGACAGGTGATAAACATTCCCCTATATCCCAAGAGAAGCAGTCTTTCTCCCTGATGACAGGTGATAAACATTCCCCTATATCCCCAGAGAAGAAGCATCTCTCCCTGATGACAGGTGATACACATCCCCCTATATCCCCAGAGAAGCAGCATCTCTCCCTGATGACAGGTGATAAACATCCCCCTATATCACCAGAGAAGCAGCCTCTCTCCCTGATGACAGGTGATAAACATCCCCCTATATCCCCAGAGAAGCAGCCTCTCTCCCTGATGACAGGTGATAAACATCCCCCTATATTCCCAGAGAAGCAGCCTCTCTCCCTGATGACAGGTGATAAACATCCCCCTATATCCCCAGAGAAGCAACCTCTGTCCCTGATGACAGGTGATAAACATCCCCCTATATCACCAGAGAAGCAGCCTCTCTCCCTGATGACAGGTGATAAACATCCCCCTATATCCCCAGAGAAGCAGCCTCTCTCCCTGATGACAGGTGATAAATACTAACCTCTCTCCCTGATGACAGGTGATAAACATCCCCTATATTCTCAGAGAAGCAGCCTCTCTCCCTGATGACAGGTGATAAACATCCCCCTATATTCTCAGAGAAGCAGCCTCTCTCCCTGATGACAGGTGATAAACATCCCCCTATATCCCCAGAGAAGCAACCTCTCTCCCTGATGACAGGTGATAAACATCCCCCTATATCACCAGAGAAGCAGCCTCTCTCCCTGATGACAGGTGATAAACATCCCCCTATATTCTCAGAGAAGCAGCCTCTCTCCCTGATGACAGGTGATAAACATCCCCCTATATCCCCAGAGAAGCAGCCTCTCTCCCTGATGACAGGTGATAAATACTAACCTCTCTCCCTGATGACAGGTGATAAACATCCCCCTATATCCCCAGAGAAGCAGGCTCTCTCCCTGATGACAGGTGATAAACATCCCCCTATATCCCCAGAGAAGCAGCCTCTCTCCCTGATGACAGGTGATAAACATCCCCCTATATCCCCAGAGAAGCAGCCTCTCTCCCTGATGACAGGTGATAAACATCCCCCTATATCCCCAGAGAAGCACCCTCTCTCCCTGATGACAGGTGATAAACATCCCCCTATATCCCCAGAGAAGCAGCCTCTCTCCCTGATGACAGGTGATAAATACTAACCTCTCTCCCTGATGACAGGTGATAAACATTCCCCTATATCCCCAGAGAAGCAGCCTCTCTCCCTGATGACAGGTGATAAACATCCCCCTATATCCCCAGAGAAGCAGCCTCTCTCCCTGATGACAGGTGATAAACATCCCCCTATATTCTCAGAGAAGCAGCCTCTCTCCCTGATGACAGGTGATAAACATCCCCCTATATCCCCAGAGAAGCACCCTCTCTCCCTGATGACAGGTGATAAATACTAACCTCTCTCCCTGATGACAGGTGATAAACATCCCCCTATATCCCCAGAGAAGCAGCCTCTCTCCCTGATGACAGGTGATAAACATCCCCCTATATCACCAGAGAAGCAGCCTCTCTCCCTGATGACAGGTGATAAACATCCCCTATATCCCCAGAGAAGCAGCCTCTCTCCCTGATGACAGGTGATAAACATCCCCCTATATCCCCAGAGAAGCAGCCTCTCTCCCTGATGACAGGTGATAAACATCCCCCTATATCCCCAGAGAAGCACCCTCTCTCCCTGATGACAGGTGATAAACATCCCCCTATATCCCCAGAGAAGCACCCTCTCTCCCTGATGACAGGTGATAAACATCCCCCTATATCCCCAGAGAAGCAGCCTCTCTCCCTGATGACAGGTGATAAACATCCCCCTATATCCCCAGAGAAGCACCCTCTCTCCCTGATGACAGGTGATAAACATCCCCTATATCCCCAGAGAAGCAGCCTCTCTCCCTGATGACAGGTGATAAACATCCCCTATATCCCCAGAGAAGCACCCTCTCTCCCTGATGACAGGTGATAAACATCCCCCTATATCCCCAGAGAAGCAACCTCTCTCCCTGATGACAAGTGATAAATATCCCTATATCCCAGAGAAGCAGCCTCTCTCCCTGATGACAGGTGATAAACATCCCCCTATATCCCCAGAGAAGCACCCTCTCTCCCTGATGACAAGTGATAAATACTAACCTCTCTCCCTGATGACAGGTGATAAACATCCCCCTATATCCCCAGAGAAGCAGCCTCTCTCCCTGATGACAGTTGATAAACATCCCCCTATATCCCCAGAGAAGCAGCCTCTCTCCCTGATGACAGGTGATAAACATCCCCCTATATCCCCAGAGAAGCAACCTCTGTCCCTGATGACAGGTGATAAACATCCCTCTATATCCCCAGAGAAGCAGCCTCTCTCCCTGATGACAGGTGATAAACATCCCCCTATATCCCCAGAGAAGCAGCCTCTCTCCCTGATGACAGGTGATAAACATCCCCTCTCTCCCTGATGACAGGTGATAAACATTCCCCTATATCCCCAGAGAAGCACCGTCTCTCCCTGATGACAGGTGATAAACCCTACATCCCCAAGGCCATCCACATCTCCAGCATTGAACCATTACATTGAGGGGTTTACTAACAGCCTGCAAGGTCATTGGAGGTGGTCTGCTCTGGTGGGGATGACTGAGCAGAGCAGAACACCAAACACACAAGAATAAACTGTTGATTCCCGCGAGGGACTGCTTTTATTTTATTTTCTTAACAAGACTAAGGATAGGCTGGATTTCCAGGGAACACTTTCGGTCATTCCATCATTATAGTTGACAGCAACTCACTGCAGCGCTATATAATAGTTCATATGAAGTACTGTACACGCATGGTTAGTTAGATTAAATCAAATTAAGATCAAATCCTATTCTGAGGAATGATCACCAAATAGATTGTGAAGTGTGACCACTTTCCATGACTAATATAACAACGCAATAACAACTTAGAATTCAAAGGGACAATCCCCTGGGACCATGTCTATCTCATCTATACAGCATTATGAAAAGTGGTAGGATGATATTTGTTTAGCTACCACCCTTGTGCTCTCTTCTAGTTCCTGTTTTGTTATTATCCCTTTTTGTTGTTACATCACGGCCATGCTGCTCTGACAGTTGATTTTAAAAACACAAGCTGTCCATGGATTATCAGCACCTAATGAGTCCATGAACACTGTGTCAGCGTGCTGCATGAACACATGATCATTAACTACTCTCCTTTCTGTCTCATACTAAATTACTTCAACCGATCCCTGTTGAAGTGACACTGAAGAACACTGACAGTGATGGAATCTTGGATGAGTATATTAAACATTCCCACAGCACACAGAGCAAGGCCTGAGTCTGTTTATCATTTTGCAAACACAACCTGTGGTGGTCAAGTGTTAGACAATGAAGTAAAGAAATAAATAATTCAGGTGAGATGGTGCTGTACTAAAAAACAAGAGAAATCCACAGCAAGAATAATATACATTTAGCAGAGGCTCTTATGCAGAGCGACTAGGGTTAATTGCCTTGCTCAACGGTCTTAACAGCTAGGCTACATGTTAGCTAATACGTGTTCAAGAGGAAATCTAATCCATAGTGGCTACTGCTTGGGTTACCCCTGGAATTAAACTGATAAGCTTTGTTATGTTTTGTGAAACAATGGTGAAACTGAGATTTCAGGCTATGCTTGAGTATGAACTCAATCACCTTACAACCAAAAAGACAGATGAATCGAACTGGACTGGAAGTGACTCTAAACACAACTCTGAGGACAATACCATATCTAAGGGGAGTAGACAGAGCTTCAGCCATAAGACGAGGTATAGCCCAAAACCTTCATCTCGTTCCACACAGTAGCTTAGTTGTCCTTATTTCAGCAATAACAGAACGCCAATTTTTCATTAGGTCAGTGCACCTTCTGGAGCTTATCCACTTTTATAACTAATTTAGCAGAAGTTCAGTTGATTTGGAGGCTCAGACAACTATGCCATGATGTGCTGTCCTAATGATTTTCTGGGTCAAACAAAACTCCCTCGATGCTGAATGGAGAAAAAAAACAAAACTTGTCAGGACCACATTCATATATGTATTCAGACAGATCTCCTCCCATCCGATGACGTGGATGTCGATTATGGCAGCCCCACGTACCTCTCTGTTTCAGAGAGGTTGGGTTAAATGCGGAAGACACATTTCAGTTGAATGCATTCAGTTGTACAACTGACGAGGTATCCCCCTTTCCCTTTATCCTTTCCATCCAGTTTTAAACAGATCATCACAAATCCTTCATTAGCATTCTCTTCACATTGAAAATTATTATTCCACAGCTCAAGTCCAGGAAGGAACGTGCGATTCCTCACAACCGTATCGGAGAAGAAGATCCAAGGTCCCGCCCCTAACACCCTCTTCTCCAATGCCTTTTGACGAGGAGGCAAGGAGAAGAAGATCCAAGGTCCCGCCCCTAACACCCTCTTCTCCAATGCCTTTTGACGAGGAGGCAAGGAGAAGAAGATCCAAGGTCCTGTCCCTAACACCCTCTTCTCCAATGCCTTTTGACGAGGAGAAGAAGATCCAAGGTCCCTCCCCTAACACCCTCTTCTCCAATGCCTTTTGACGAAGAGAAGAAGATCCGAGGTCCTGCCCCTAACACCCTCTTCTCCAATGCCTTTTGACGAGGAGGCAAGGAGAAGAAGATCCAAGGTCCTGTCCCTAACACCCTCTTCTCCAATGCCTTTTGACGAGGAGAAGAAGATCCAAGGTCCCTCCCCTAACACCCTCTTCTCCAATGCCTTTTGACGAAGAGAAGAAGATCCAAGGTCCCGCCCCTAACACCCCCTTCTCCAATGCCTTTTAACGAGGAGGCAAGGAGAAGAAGATCCGAGGTCCTGCCCCTAACACCCCCTTCTCCAATGCCTTTTGACGAGGAGGCGAGGAGAAGAAGATCCAAGGTCCCGTCCCTAACACCCTCTTCTCCAATGCCTTTTGACGAGGAGGCAAGGAGAAGAAGATCCAAGGTCCCGTCCCTAACACCCTCTTCTCCAATGCCTTTTGACGAGGAGGCAAGGAGAAGAAGATCCAAGGTCCCGTCCCTAACACCCTCTTCTCCAATGCCTTTTGACGAGGAGAAGAAGATCCAAGGTCCCTCCCCTAACACCCTCTTCTCCAATGCCTTTTGACGAGGAGAAGAAGATCCGAGGTCCCTCCCCTAACACCCTCTTCTCCAATGCCTTTTGACGAGGAGGCAAGGAGAAGAAGATCCAAGGTCCCTCCCCTAACACCCTCTTCTCCAATGCCTTTTGACGAGGAGGCAAGGAGAAGAAGATCCAAGGTCCCGCCCCTAACACCCCCTTCTCCAATGCCTTTTGACGAGGAGGCAAGGAGAAGAAGATCCAAGGTCCCGCCCCTAACACCCTCTTCTCCAATGCCTTTTGACGAGGAGGCGAGGAGAAGAAGATGCAAACAATAGAGGAAACATGAATTGAGAAAGAGCCTCTGTTGCCTTACCTCGATGAGGAAGTCTCCGTTGCGAAGCCCCGCCCGCCATGCAACCCCGCCCTCGTCCACAGACTCCAGGTACTGCAGGGCGGGGAAGGCGGGTGTAGGGGTGAACTCCTCGATGGGCGTGTCCGCTGGAGGGGTGGGTGAGCAGGTGCAGACAACGGCCCAGGTAAAGACAGAGACAGAGAAAGGGTGAGAAAGGCAAGGTAGCAACATCACTGTCTGGGACAGTATCATTATTACACATATGTTATGAAGTTAATTCAACAACACATCACCCATGAACTTCAACACAGCAGTGTGATGTACAATAGACACCTTTGAATGTTAACGTTCAAAATTGACAGCCTCAGGGAAATGGCGAACATATTCTACTGGACCACATATAATGAAGATGTTGCCAACTGTGTTGCATACACATGTACATGTAAATACAGTGCATTCGGAAAGTATTCAAACCCCTTGACTTTTCCACATTTTGTTACGTTACAGCCTTATTCTATAAATATCACATTTACATTAGCATTCAGATGCTTTACGCAGTACTTTGTTGAAGCACCTTTGGCAGCAATTACAGCCTTGAGTTTTATTGGGTATGATGCTACAAGCTTGGCACACCTGCATTTGAGGAGTTTCTCCCATTATTCTCTGCGGATCCTCTCAAGCTCTGTCAGGTTGGATGGGGAGCGTCACTGCACAGCTATATTTAGGTCTCTTCAGAGATGTTCGATCGGGTTCATGTCCAGGCTCTGGCTGGGCCACTTAAGGACATTCAGAGACTTGTCCCGAAGCCACTCGTGCGTTGTCTTGGCTGTGTGCTTAGGGTCGTTGTCCTGTTGGAAGGTGAACCTTCGGCCCAGTCATAAAGGCCTGATTGGTGGAATGCTGCAGAGATGGGAAAATCTTCCAGAAGGACAACCATCTCCACAGAGGACATCTGGAGCTCTGTCAGAGTGACCAACGGGTTCTTGGTCACCTCCCTGACCAAGGTCCTTCTCCCCCGATTACTCAGTTTGGCCGGGCAGCCAGATCTAGGAACAGTCTTGGTGGTTCAAAACTTCTTCCATTTAAGAATGATGGTGGCCTCTGTGTTTTTGGGGACCTTCAGTGTTGCAAAAAAAAGTGGTATGGAAACAGGTTGCACTTCAGCTCAATTTCGAGTCTCATAGCAAAGGGTCTACTGTAAATACTTATGTAAATAAGGTATTCCAGGTTTTTTATCTTTATTACATTTGCTAAAATGTAAAAAAAAAAATAAAAAAACTGTTTTCGCTTTGTCATTATGGGGTATTGTGTGTAGATTGAATAAGGCATAACATAATGAAGAACAAGTCAAAGGGTCTGAATACTTTCCGAATGCACTGTACATGCAGGAACAGAATTACAACAATGCTACGGTACCATTTGTATTTGGATGGATCATCATATGCAATGTAATAATCAGGACACTAAAAAAGCATGCATGTAGGAAAACAGAGGCCTAATCATGCTGGCTGGACAGAGACGGTGGCCAGGTGCTGGGGAAGGTGCTGGGCTGGGGCAGGTGCTGGGGAAGGTGCTGGGGTGGGGCAGGTGCTGGGGAAGGTGCTGGGCTGGGGCAGGTGCTGGGGAAGGTGCTGGGCTGGGGCAGGTGCTGGGGAAGGTGCTGGGCTGGGGCAGGTGCTGGGGAAGGTGCTGGGCTGGGGCAGGTGCTGGGGAAAGTGCTGGGCTGGGGCAGGTGCTGGGGAAAGTGCTGGGCTGGGGCAGGTGCTGGGGAAGGTGCTGGGCTGGAGCAGGTGCTGGGTAAGGTACTGGGACAGGTGTTGGGTCTGGGGCTGGTAGTGGGTCTGGGGCTGGTAGTGGGTCTGGGGCTGGTAGTGGGTCTGGGGCTGGTAGTGGGGCTGGGATGGGACAGGTGTTGGGGCTACAGAGAGATGCATCACTAACCCCTCCACTCTGGACCAAATAAACTCCCTGCATTGTATGGTTCATTAGTGTGTGTGTGTGTGTGTGTGTGTGTGTGTGTGTGTGTGTGTGTGTGTGTGTGTGTGTGTGTGTGTGTGTGTGTGTGTGTGTGTGTGTGTGTGTGTGTGTGTGTGTGTGTGGATCTGTCAAGGGGGTGTAAAACTGAACTGGCCATCTCTTCAAGCCAATAAAAGCATACAACTATCAGCAAAAGCCGCATCAAAGTTAACTTTAGATGTTGCAGATTGTTACAGATGTTACATGAATACTGTGTAGCATCTTTCTCCTGCAGAACTGGAGTAACAGCAGCTCAAACAAACCGCTGGTGACAAGTGACACTTGCAATAAATCAGCCATGTGCTTCAAGAAAACTCCACGGGCAGTTGGTAGTCTGCTCATTCAATACAGCTTACATGAATGTACATACAGTAGCTTACATGAATGTACATACAGTAGCTTACATGAATGTACATACAGTAGCTTACATGAATGTACATACAGTAGCTTACATGAATGTACATACAGTAGCTTACATGAATGTACATACAGTAGCTTACATGAATGTACATACAGTAGCTTACATGAATGTACATACAGTAGCTTACATGAATGTACATACAGTAGCTTACATGAATGTATATTCTCTGGAGCAGAGGCACAGGCTCTGGGTATTAGATTTGAATTAACTAGATAAATAATGTTGTTCAGAGTAGCCTCAACATCCGTTTGTGATGGAGAAGCGTTTTAAGTCAACCGAATATTGTTAATTCTAGGCTCAGTCGGTTTATTATAGACTACTATAATAAACTTATTAAGGTCACACAAAACATGACAAGGAGCAGAGCTGACTACAACACAAAACAATCACAGATATGAGATCTGTCGCCAACAGAAAAAAGTCATTTCTATTGAAGTAAGTGGGTGTACAAAGCAGCATGGGGTTGTTAATAAGCAATATGAGCGTGATTCTCATCACTGACGCGCCGGTGGACCGGGGATGCAACATGAACACAACAAGGGAGGAACAGACACTGACTGAGTGAGTGCGTCTCTTGGTCTGTCAGTCTCCTACCTTTCGCCCCTCGCAGCACAAACCCGAATCCCTCATTATCCTTCTTCTGTAGAACTACCGTCTTCTCGTCAATAACACAGTTGCTGTGGAGAAAATTCCGCGCAAAACGACCGTTATTATTACATCCTATCATCCTCATCATAGCCACAGCTGCTCGCCCCGAGTGCTTCATTATGACAGTTCGTCCGTTGCACAACGAATGAATGAACTATAATGAACAGTGCTGCACGCGATGTGACAGCGACACACCGTCACCGTGAACCTCCAAAGAACGAGTCAGGCTCGGAAGAAAACGTTGCAGTTGTTGCACTGGAAAACATAAACTAACGGCAGGAGCCGGCGACAAAGCTAGGTTGTCCATAGCGAGAAACATTTCCACCCAAAGAGGAAAACCACAAGCGGCAAACATGAGAGAGAAAAAACATAGCTTGGGAAGCGAGGTCAGGGAAGGAGGGAGGGATGAGGGCGCCCTATAGGGTGCAACGCTGAGTGGATGAATGAAAGAACGAATGAATGGATGAATGAATATAGGAAATAAGCAGTCATTTAATTCAATTTAATGGGAGTGACCACCCTTAGCCTATCAAAATGTTCGTTCCTCGGCCAGCAGTAAATCCTATAGGCTGTGGCATCTGGATGCTGGATGACAACCGCACCATTCTTATGCTGTGGTGTCATTTCTGAAACATGAAAAAAGTTATATTCCTATAGACAATTTTGCAATAATGTGATTGGATTTGGCCTAATATCAATATCAACTAAACGAAACCATCAGAAAATGGAAGAATACAGTGCCAGTGCCACAAATAAAAGCATAAAATGGTGAAATGTTTTTACTTAAAAGAAATCACTCATATTTTTCAGTAATCATTTGCTGGATTTCAAACCCCCAAAAAAATCACTGGAAAAGAATAGCTTAAGTGAATATTTTATTAAGATGCATGGCATTCTTTCAATTTAGTATGCTTGGATGCAAACAGTAGGTCAGACTAATTTTCATAAACTAGGCTACACAAGTAGACAGCATTCCAGAATTAGTATTGCATTGCAAGCCTTGGTTGGGTTCCAAGGAGGAATTTGAAGGGAGAGCAGCAGAGGTAGTAGCAGCATGATGCTGGTGCTGGTGGTGGGATGTCTGGTTGCCATGGTAACACACTACTTTGAGCTGGTAGTCAGAATGGTGTTAGTCATAGTTTTCCAGGGACAAAGTGGACCTGTAGGTCCTCATAGTGCAACAATGTTTTGGTAGATTCTGGTGAATCGATGGTGGCCTTTGATCTAAACAGGGGGATGAGGTCACTATGATGATAATGATGATCAATTCAAAGTTTATCGGTCGCGTACCGAAGTTATCGCAGGTGCAGTGAAATGCTTGTGTTTCTAGCTCCAACAGTGCAGTGATACCTAGCAGTACAAAACTATTATGATGATAATAAGGATGATGATGGAGATGATGACGATGGTGATGACGACGAGGGTGATGATGACGGTATTGGTGATAAGGAAGATGATGATGATGACGGTGGTAAAGATGACGATGATGGTGATAAGGAGGATGATGCTGATGACAATGGTGACGATGGTGATGGTGACGACGATGGTGATAAGGAAGATGATGGTGGTGATGATGATGATGATGATGATGATGGTGATAAGGATGATAATGCTGATGACAATGGTGATGATGGTGATGGTGATGGTGATAAGGATGATGATGGTGATGATGATGATGGTAATTATGATGGTGACTATTCCTTCCCTCCTGCAGGTCAATGTAGTACCCAGACAGGCATGTTTTACATGTAATACAGGGCTTACAGATCGATCAGGAAACAGAATCAAGTCATGCCTATTCCAATGTTCAAGTACGAACCCAAAAGGCAGCCTGTGGCTAACCCAATGCAGACAGGCTCTGCTCAGCTAATCAGTAGGATTAGTCCCCTTTCTGCTTCATGTATCGCCTGTACATCTAAGTAGGACTACACACTTTTGAAGTGATTATAACGTGAACCTATTGAAGAAATCCAACTGGTCAAGAGGATAAAATGGAAATCCCCCTTATATAGAACAATCCCCAGGTTGATATTTATTGGGATGAATCTTGTCCTGGAGGCAGAGCTAAGTGGTTTTTGCTCGCTGGGCCAGCTACAAAGTCAAAATGTTCTGTCGTAAAAAATTCATGATTTTGTTGTTGTTGCTATTTGGTCTTAATGTAAGGTTAGGCATAAGGTTAGCAGTTTAGGTTTAGTTTAGTTTTAAGGTAAAGGTTAGATTTCAAATCTGATTTTATGACTTTGTGGCTAGGCCAGCTAGTAACCACTCTGCAGAGATCTCGATAAATACCAACCTGCTAGATGTCCCTTGTTCAGCAAACCAGAATCCTGGCAAAGTTTACCCAAAAGCTCTGTCCCTATACTGTAGCCTGGTCCCCAGATCTGTTTGTGTCTTGCTCAGTTGGCTAGACCCAGATCTGCTACACTATGCCGAGTTTGGCAAGACAGCAGGAACAGATCTGGGACCAGGCTAGAGGGACCAGGCTAGAGTCCTTCACCTCTGTCGCCTATGATGCCAGAGCAGATGAGCGGAGCAGCATGCAGCAAGCCTTCACAGCACTGCTACCAGGACTCTGTCTGTGTCTCCATGACAACATGTTCTGCTCTTGTACTGGTTGTACTGGGGGGTGGGTATATGAGCACAGTTGGATGGATCTCTCTCTCTCTCTCCCTCTCTCTCTCTCTCTCTCTCTCTCTCTCTCTCTCTGCTCATGGAGGATCTGTAGAGGCTTAGTATGTGTTTTAAAACCAATAGATTTCATTGGGATGTTCATCAGTAAAACCGTGCAGTGAACGTATGCTTTCTCATGTGGGCAGGTCCCTGAGAAGAAGCCGAGGACATTCCTGGGTAGAGTTTTTGAGTTCAGTGCTGTTTGCGTAACATTCCCAGCAACGACTGCCCAGGAACGAACAAGCAAGGCCCTGCTCAAGCATTTCTTACATCACCATCCATCTGACAGCGAGAGTTTTCACACACACTCTCGCTCAGCCCATCTCCTTTCCTGTGGACACATACACGCACACACACACATGCATTTACACACACACACACACACACACACACACACACACACACACACACACACACACACACACACACACACACACACACACACACACACACACACACACACACACACACACACACACACACACACACAGAGATACACACACACACACACACAACAGATGCACACACACAAATACCCTTGCTAGGTAGAACCTCACCCTCTCAGTACTACTTTTAGTGCTGTAATCAGTGGTGTCACAGCACTACTAATGAATGAGTTGAAATGTATGAATAAACTGAAATATGCATATGAACATCAGGTAAAGGTTATCATGCAATGTCCCATGCATGCTATTCCCAAATGAAAGACAATGCATTACATAAACCATGTGCTAGCTGTGTAAGGTTGAGTTCACAAGTCACGTGAACTCCTCTCTTCGTCATCTGGCAGCATTCTCTGATGAATAGCTTACTGTGCATAGTTGTTTGGTCCATTCTTTTAGATTGAATTAGGCTAGTGATGCAAGTTTATCAGTCTCGACACCGTTCATAAAGATCTATAGTCTGACACCAAACGTGAGGCATATGTAAGCTGTATCTTCTTCACTACCGTTCAAAAGTTTGGGGTCACTTAGAAATGTCCCTGTTTTTTAAAGAAAAGCAAATTTTTTGTCCATTACAATAACATCAAATTGATCAGAAATACAGTGTAGACATTGTTAATGTTGTAAATGACTATTGTAGCTGGAAAGGTGTACAGATGCCCATTATCAGCAACCATCACTCCTGTGTTCCAATCGCACATTGTGTTAGCTTATCCAAGTTTATCATTTTAAAAGGCTAATTGATCATTAGAAAACCCTTTTGCAATTATGTTAGCACAGCTGAAAACCGTTGTCCTGATTAAAGAAGCAATAACACTGGCCTTCTTTAGACTAGTTGAGTATCTGGAGCATCAGCATTTGTGGGTTCGATTAATGGTTAGAAACAAAGCACTTTCTTCTGAAACTCGTCAGTCTATTCTTGTTCTGAGAAATGAAGGCTATTCCATGTGAGAAATTGCCAAGAAACTGAAGATCTCGTACAACGCTGTGTACTACTCCCTTCACAGAACAGAACAAACTGGCTCTAACCAGAATAGAAAGAGTAGTGGGAGGCACCAGTGCAAAACTGAACAAGTACATTAGAGTGTCTGATTTCAAAAACAGACGCCTCACAAGTCCTTAACTGGCAGCTTCATTAAATAGTACCCGCAAAACACCAGTCTCATCGTCAACAGTGAAGAGGCGACTCCGAGATGCTGACCTTCTAAGCAGAGTTGCAAAGAAAAAGCCATATCTCAGACTGGCTAATAAAAATAAAATATTAAGATTGGCAAAAGAACACAGACACTGGATAGAGGAAGATTGGAAAAAAGTGTTATGGACAGACAAATCTAAGTTTAAGGTGTTTCGAATCACAAAGAACATTCGTGCTTGACGTCGTCTGTCAGGCATGGTGGAGGCAATGTGATCGTCTGGGGGTGCTTTGGTGGTGGTAAAGTGGAACATTTGTACAGGATAAAAGGGATCTTGAAGAAGGAAGGCTGTCACTCCATTTTGCAACACCGTGCCATACCCTGTGGACGGTGCTTAATTGGAGCCAATTTCCTCCTACAACAGGACAATGACCCAAAGCACAGCTCCAAACTATGCAATAACTATTTAGGGAAGAAGCAGTCAGCTGGTATTCTGTCTATAATGTAGTGGCCAGCACAGTCACTGGATCTCAACCCTATTGAGCTGTTGTGGGAGCAGCTTGACCGTATGGTACGTAAGAAGTTCCCATCAAGCCAATCCAACATGTGGGAGGTGCTTCAGGAAGCATGGGGTGAAATCTCTTCAGAAAACCTCAACAAACTGACAACTAGAATACCAAAGGTCTGGAAGGCTGTAATTACTGCACATGGAGGATTCTTTGATGAAAGCAAAGTTTGAAGGACGCAATTATTTTTCAATCAAAAATCATTATTTATAACCTTGTCAACGTCTTGACTATATTTCCGTTTCATTTTGCAACTCATTTCATTTATGTTTTCATGGGAAACAAGGACATTTCTAAGTGACCCCAAACTTTTGAACGGTAGTGTATATGTACAAACTGTATCTAAAACGTGTCATATATTATAGCAGATCAGGTCATTTAACACACTGTATAATACTATGATTTCACCATAATTATTTTGAACATCCGCTTGAATAGGCTTTTTTTTTACGGCGGAATGAAAGAAACCAATCCTTACCTTGATGCATCAAAGCTGTCGTAGGACCCCACGGTGTAGTGTCTGAAGAGCTTCCTCCTCTCAGCCCTGTCTGCTCGGGCATCTAAAGACAGAACAATCAGTAAAAAAGTGGGTGACCAATTCATTAAAGGGGTGACCAATTCATTAAAGGGGTGACCGATTCATTAAAGGGATGACCACGGCTGTACCCTAAATGGCACCCTTTTCCCCATATAGTGCACTGCTTTTGACCGCGGTCCTTAGGGTGCCTTTTGGGACGCATAATATCAATAAACCAATAAAAAATAAACAAAGGCCCTTGAAAAACAGCAAACATTTCGCTGTTAAATAGCCATCCAATAACCTTTAGACAATGGCATATTAAATGCATTCATAGGATGTGGAGATGTTGAAGATGTTTTTGAAGACCACAGTGAGCGTTATTCTAGCATTATTCTGTTCTCCATGTTGATGATATGTGCTGATATCTTGACTGCGTGGGACTCAACACTTTCCCCTCCAGCCTACTCACTGGTTGTCATAGTCACTGATTTCTTTTCTAAGCACAGCCTCTTTGATAGCAGGGTGAGTTATATGGCTTATATTACATAGCCATATAATGTATGTAGTAGGTAGATGTGTACTCATACAGGGTAGGTCTACTCTAGTCAAGGGCCCTTCTATTTCTCTGTAAACATACATCAAACACCTCAATTCCTTCTGCTTTTCCATCAAAGTCCACAATTACATTTCATTGACATCTGAGATGTACATTATTTCTTATTAATCACCATGTTTGGTTATCAAATTTTAAGTTCAAATTTGAAGACTTATAGGAAACTGCTAAGCTCTTATGTTCTGAGAAGCTATGGAGTGACAAAGGTGTTACGCACCTTTTCAGCATGGGTGAAAGCACCCAGCCAGACATAGTACTAATGAAACTCCCTGTCAGTGGTGTCTCTCTGGCTATGTCCCAAATTGCACCCTTTATAGTTTATGGTGTACAACTTTTGATCAGGGCCCATACACTATTAAAATAGGAATACTCAAAACACAATCATTGTGTAGTAAAACCATTGAAAAGTAGTACACCTAATCTGAGATCTGGTGTTTGGAGGGTGAATGTAAACCCAATGTAACACAAGGTATTTCTAAACAGAATGGAAACACTTTAAAACACCCAAAGTGGTTCTTTGATCTGAATAATTGTGTTTTTAAGAGAGTGTTGCAGCATCAAAACACACAAATAATGTTTTGGCAAACTGTGTCTCTCATTCAATCAAATGGTTTTAGGATTACCTGGCACTACCTGCAATGCCTCAGGACTACCTGGCATGATGACTCCTTGCTGTCCCCAGTCCACCTGGCCGTGCTGCTGCTCCAGTTTCAACTGTTCTGCCTGCGGCTATGGAACCCTGACCTGTTCACCGGACGTGCTACCTGTCCCAGACCTGCTGTTTTCAACTCTCTAGAGACAGCAGGAGCGGTAGAGATACTCTCAATGATCGGCTATGAAAAGCCAACTGACATTTACTCCTGAGGTGCTGCACACTCGACAACTACTGTGATTATTATTATTTGACCATGCTGGTCATTTATGAACATTTGAACATCTTGGCCATGTTCTGTTATAATCTCCACCTGGCACAGCCAGAAGAGGACTGGCCACCCCTCATAGCCTGGTTCCTCTCTAGGTTTCTTCCTAGGTTTTGGCCTTTCTAGGGAGTTTTTCCTAGCCACCGTGCTTCTACACCTGCATTGCTTGCTGTTTGGGGTTTTAGGCTTGGTTTCTGTACAGCACGTTGATATATCAGCTGATGTAAGAAGGGCTATATAAATACATTTGATTTTATTTTATATTTCAAATTCATTTATAGGATAAATATTGACTGATGACGTTGATTAAATAAAAAACATAAATACCTTATTTAGATAAGTATTGAGACCCTTTGCTTAGAGATTCGAAATTGAGCTCAGGTGCATCCTGTTTCCATTGATCAGTTTTGAGATGTTTCTACAACTTGATTGGAGTCCACCTGTGGTAAATTCAATTGATTGGACATGATTTGGAAAGGCACACACCTGTCTATATAGCGACCCACCGTTGACAGTGCATGTCAGAGCAAAAACCAAGCCATGAGGTTGAAGGAATTATCCGTAGAGCTCCGAGACAGAATTGTGTCGAGGAACAGATCTGGGGAAGGGTACCAAAAAATGTCTACAGCATTGAAGGTCCCCAAGAAAACAGTGGCCTCCATCATTCTTAAATGGAAGAAGGTTGGAACCACCAAGACTGTTCCTAGAGCTGGCCGCCTGGCAAACTGAGCAATCGGGGAGAAGGGCCATGGTCAGGGAGGTGACCAATGACATGATGGTCACTCTGACAGAGCTTCAGAGTTCCTCTGTGGAGATGGGAGAACATTCCAGAAAGACAACCATCTCTGCAGAACTCCACCAATCAGGCCGTTATAGTAGAGCGGCCAGACGGAAGCCACTCCTCAGTAAAAGGCACATGACAGCCCACTTGGAGTTTACCAAAAGGCACCGAAAGACTCTCAAACCATGAGAAACAATATTTTCTGGTCTGAAACCAAGATTGAACTCTTTAGCCTGAATGCCAGGAAACCTGGAGGAAACCTGGCACCATCCCTACGGTGAAGCATGGTGATGGCAGCATCATGATGTGTGGATGTTTTTCAGTGGTAGGGACTGGGTGACTAGTAAGGATCGAGGGAAAGATGAACGGAGCAAAGTACAGAGCGCTCAGGACCTCAGACTGGGGCGAAGGTTCACCTTCCAACAAAACAACTACCCTAAGCAAACAGCCAAGACAACGCAGGAGTGGCTTCGGGACAAGTCTCTGAATCTCTTTTAGTGTGCCAGCAAGAGATCAGCCAAGACCTCAGAAAAAAAATTGTAGACCTCCACAAGCCTGGTTCATCCTCCACGTTCCTCTGTATGAACAATAGTACGCAAGTATAAATACCATGGGACCACGCAACTGTCATACCGCTCAGGAAGGAGATGCGTTCTGTCTCCTAGAAATGAATGTACTTTAGTGCGAAAAGTGCAAATCAATCCCAGAACAACAGCAAAGGACCTTGTGAAGATGCTGGAGGAAACAGGTACAAAAGTATCTATATCCACAGTAAAACGAGTCCTATATCGACATAACCTGAAAGGCCGCTCAGCAAGGAAGAAGCCAGTGCTCCAAAGCCGCCATAAAAAAGCCAGACTACGGTTTGCAACTGCACATGGGGGACAAAGATCATACTTTTTTGGAGAAATGTCCTCTGGTCTGATGAAACAAAAATAGAACTGTTTGGCCATAATGACCATTGTTATGTTTGTAGGAAAAAGGGGGAGGCTTGTAAGCGAAGAACACCATCCCAACCGTGAAGCATGGGGGTGGCAGCATCATGTTGTGGGGGTGCTTTGTTGCAGGAGGGACTGGTGCACTTCACAAAATAGGTGGCATCATGAGGTAGGACAATTATCTGGATATATTGAAGCAACATCTCAAGACATCAGTCAGGAAGTTAAATGCTGGTCGCTAATGGGTCTTCCAAATGGACAATGACCCCAAGCATACTTCCAAAGTTGTGGCAAAATGGCTTAAGGACAACAAAGTCAAGGTATTGGAGTGGCCATCACAAAGCCCTGACCTCAATCCTATAGAAAATGAGTGGGCAGAACGGAAAAAGCGTGTTCGAGCAAGGAGGCCTACAAACCTGACTCCGTTACACCAGCTCTGTCAGGAGGAATGGGTCAACTTATCGTGGGAAGCTTGTGGAAGGCTACCCAAAATGTTTGACCCAAGTTAAACAATTTAAAGGCAATGCTACCAAATACTAATTGAGTGTATGTAAACTTCTGACCCACTGGGAATGTGATGAAAGAAATAAAAGCTTAAATAAATAATTCGCCTGTCACGTCCTGACCATAGTTCTTATGTGTGTTGCATGTTTTAGAGTTGGTCAGGACGTGAGCTGGGTGGGCATTCTATGTTGTGTGTCTAGTTTGTCTGTTTCTGTGTTCAGCCTGATATGGTTCTCAATCAGAGGCAGCTGTCAATCGTTGTCCCTGATTGAGAATCATATATAGGTGGCTTGTTTTGTGTTGGGGATTGTGGGTGGTTGTCTTCTGTCTTTGTGTTCTGCACCAGATAGGACTGTCTCGGTTTTCACATTTGTTATTTTGTATTTTGTATAGTGTTCACGTTATTGTCTCTTCTTTATTAAATCATGTTGAACACTAGCCGCGCTGCATTTTGGTCCTCTCCTTCACCCCAGGAAGAAAGCCGTTACATCGCCCAACTATTATTCTGACATTTCACATTCTTAAAATAAAGTGGTGATCCTAACTGACCTAAAACAGGGAATTATTACTAGGATTAAATGTCAGGAATTTTGAAAAACTGAGTTTAAATGTATTTTGCTAAGGTGTATGTAAACTTCCGACTTCAACTGTATGTAAATGTGATATTTCAATGAGGCATTGTGAGTAGATTAATGAGGGGAAAACATTTTTTTGATCAGTTTTAGAGTAAGGCTGTATCGAAACAAAATGTGGAAAAAGTCAAGGGGTCTGAAGAATGTCTGAATGCACTAAACCGAATAGCCCTAAAAGTCTTGATTGTAAGATAATTTATAATATCACAATTGGACCTGGCAACTGTAGCTTATAATAAGTGCCAAAGTTTACCCTTGGAAAAATATTCATTTCCCAGTGTCTTCTCTAAAATGTGAATCAAAATATTGACTGAAAATCATCAGTCAATATTTATGCTATAAACAAATTTGAAATGTAAAACCATTTCATTGAATGAGAGACACAGTCTGCCAAAACATTATTTATGAGTTTTGATGCTGGAACACTCTCTTAAAAACACAATTATTCAGATCAAGGAACCACTTTTTTTCCATTCTGTTTAGAAATACATTCAGTTATATTGGATTTACATTCAAACACCCTCCAGACACCAGATCTCAGATTAGGTGTACTACTTTTTAGGGTTTTACTACACAATGATTGTGTTTTGAGTATTTCTATTTTAACAGCGTATTGGCCCTGGTCAAAAGTAGCACCAATCTCCCAATACCCTCACAACCTGGTCAAAAGTAGTACCAATCTGTCCCAATAGCCTCACAACCTGGTCAAAAGTGGTACCAATCTGTCCCAATACCCTCACAACCTGGTCAAAAGTAGTACCAATCTCCCAATACCCTCACAACCTGGTCAAAAGTAGTACCAATCTCTCCCAATACCCTCACAACCTGGTCAAACGTAGTTCCAACTTGTCCCAATACCCTCACAACGTGGTCAAAACTAGTATGAACCTGTCCCAATACCCTACCAACCTGGTCAAAAGTAGTATGAACCTGTCCCAATACCCTCACAACCTGGTCAAAAGTAGTACCAATCCATCCCAAAACCCTCACAACCTGGTCAAAAATAGTACCAATCTGTCCCAATACCCTCACAACCTGGTCAAACGTAGTTCCAACGTGTCCCAATACCCTCTCAACGTGGTCAAAACTAGTATGAACCTGTCCCAATACCCTCACAACGTGGTCAAAACTAGTATGAACCTGTCCCAATACCCTCACAACGTGGTCAAAACTAGTATGAACCTGTCCCAATACCCTCACAACGTGGTCAAAACTAGTATGAACCTGTCCCAATACCCTACCAACCTGGTCAAAACTAGTATGAACCTGTCCCAATACCCTCACAACGTGGTCAAAACTAGTACCAATCTGTCCCAATACCCTGCCAACCATGTGTTTCGATACTCTAGTAAAGTTAAGGTTTAATCTCCTTTAAGATGGAGGCACTTGTTTAAGTATTCCAAAGAATTTGTACAGTGTATAGCAGTGTAGGACTCTGGGCAGGCCCTGGCCAAAAGTAGGGCATATAGTGCTATTCAGGACCTGTCAGTAGTGTATGTTCTGTACAGCAACCCAGCGTATCTGTATCTCTCTCTCTCTCTCTCTGTGTGTGTATCTCTCTCTCTCTCTCTGTGTGTGTGTATCTCTCTCTCTGTGTGTGTGTGTATCTCTCTCTCTCTCTGTGTGTGTGTGTATCTCTCTCTCTGTCTGTGTGTGTATCTCTCTCTCTCTCTGTGTGTGTGTGTATCTCTCTCTGTGTGTGTGTCTCTCTCTCTCTCTCTCTCTCTCTCTCTCTCTCTCTCTCTCTCTCTCTCTCTCTCTCTCTGTGTGTATCTCTCTCTCTCTCTCTCTGTGTGTGTATCTCTCTCTCTCTCTGTGTGTGTGTCTCTCTCTCTCTCTCTCTCTCTCTCTCTCTCTCTCTCTCTCTCTCTCTCTCTCTCTCTCTCCTCTCTCTCTCTCTCTCTCTCTCTCTCTCTCTCTCTCTCTCTCTCTGTGTGTGTATCTCTCTCTCTCTCTCTGTGTGTGTGTGTATCTCTCTCTCTCTGTGTGTGTGTCTCTCTCTCTCTCTCTCTCTCTCTCCAGTAAAAGTAGAGTGCAAACACACCTCCCTCCCCTCCTCAACGCACAGACAGCAGAATAAAAAAAGACTACTTGACCAGAGTGTGCACTGCGCTGACAGTTGCTGCTGGTGAATACTAAATCACAACTCCATGGGAGTACTGTAGCTAGCCTAGCTCAGTCAGTGGCTCAGTCAGTGGCTAGCATAGACTAGCTCAGTCAGTGGCTAGCATAGCCTAGCTCAGTCAGTGGCTAGCATAGCCTAGCTCAGTCAGTGGCTAGCCTATCCTAGCCAAGCACAGACAGTGGCTAGCCTATCGTAGCCTAGCACTATCAGTGGCTAGCTTGGTATATCCAAGCTTCAAACTGACTACTGCATGTCAAATGGATAGTGACACGGCTAGGCTAATACTACTATGTGGATCGAATGCAAAACTAGCACAATAGGATAGATTCAACCATTAATAAATTCAACCACTGTACTGAACTGTACTGCATGTGTTAAGTCTGATCAGATGTCTGCAACCCTTGCAATACTTCCCCTGAGGAAGATGAATACATACATAGTGAGGAAGGTGTATACATACATAGTGAGGAAAATGAATATATACTGTACATAGTGATGTACATGAATACATACACAGGCAATAGGCTATACAGTACAGGTTATGGAAAACATAACATTATAATTGACCGTTACGGATTCTTCCACCCCCTTTATATAAGTAACTACACTCAACCTGAAAATAAAATTTACACAATCCACTGTCCGCGTAAATAAACCCACACACACGTCCAACTTAAACACTGATAATAACAAACAGAAATCCATATGTTCCTCTGTTTTCCAGGTGAAACACGTTCTGTTAAAAACACAATACAACCCTGTTTACAACCAGACTACCAGCTAAATATGGTCCTCGCTCACTCACTCTCACACCTTTCCCTCCCCAACACTCACACAGTACTGTACCTCCAAAATGAACCTTCTTCCTGGATTTGGCCGTCTCTTCCATTTGCACCCTCTTCCTCCCCTCTAACGGAGTGCTTCCCGGAAACGCTCACACCTTCACCTCCAAGTTCCCTTCACAGTCAAAATAACCTCACCTCTCCACCTCTAGTCCTCAGGCTACAAAGCCTTTAAGAAACATCCCAAGAAAGTTGGACCAATCCCAGTATGTGAAGATACATAGGCCATAACCATCCCCATTGAGATGAAGGGTGCAACTCTATCTGGTAATGAACAAGTCCCACGTAAGCTCTGTTCTTAGTGCACAGAGAGAGTGAGAGAGAGAAAAAATCGTACAAAAAGAGAAAAAAATCTTGCCAGGGCCCACTCCTTAGCAACCGGGCTTGTACAGTGTACAGAGGACGTTTCCATGGAAATATATCAATCAAGAATGTACATGAGTGTTGCAGTGAAGGGTTTACTATTCTGGCACAACTGCATGATGTTAGTAACCAAGTAATCTCGCTTAACCAATAACTCAAATCTTGCATAATTTGGTACCAGTTGCGTTTACGTAGTCGGTCTATGGGATATTAGTAACCAGGCAGCAGCACAGATAGATAGCTACTACCAGACTACAGCATATATTCAGATGGTATTTCAGCGGTTATAACAACATCTGAAATACTGTGTGTGCATTAGCTGTCCCTTCAGGCAAAGGGAAACAGATGTATTGGTGAAGAAGTCGACAGCCAATTGTAGCCCACATCGACATTGCAATGTCAAATCGTTCTTAATCCATCAATCATACCCCCTTCCTCAAATAGAGGGAATGATCATATCCTTCATAAACTGCATTTGTATAGCAACACTGCTTCCTATAATTGACAAATCCGGTCAAAATGTACTGATCGGAACATTGTGGCACTGTTCAGTCACTCAGTACAACAAGTAGGTCTTTCAGGTTTCACAAATAGATATGAGTATTACAAATATCCTGAATCGGACATTAAAAACATCTTTGCTAACACATTTTGAGGGAGGGGTAAACACCAAAGCTAGCATTCACCTATATCAAGAGACCTCTCCTGTCACTGCACATTGTTCTAACACTAGCCAAGCCACAGACGAGTGTCTGGAAGCAACACACAAACACATTGGAACACACACATTGGAACACACACATTGGAACACACACGTTGAAACACACACATTGGAACACACACGTTGAAACACACACATTGGAACACACACATTGGAACACACACATTGGAACACACACGTTGAAACACACACATTGGAACACACACGTTGAAACACACACATTGGAACACACACGTTGAAACACACACATTGGAACACACACTTTGAAACACACACGTTGGAACACACACAAGTGTCTGGAACATCCAATGGCATATGTGTGTTCTATCAGAGAGGAGTAACAGGCGGACTGACATTATACTGTCGTCATCATGACTCAAAGTGTACTGCCACACACACACACAACCCTCCCGGCCAATCACAGATGGCTTGCCATCACTTCTCGAGACTGCCTGCTAGTTTAAAACATCCTGCATTCATTTCTATTCACCACCATCCTGCATATGATACAGTTCAAAGACGACCAATAACATTGTAATCTTGGCACCCAGAATCAAATCTCATGTGTTGTGCTATTGTTTGTCAGAAGGTGGCTAATAACATTGTGATGGTGACAGCGATAACGTTGATTTATTTTTTCAAATGTTACTTTTTATTTTCCATAAAAACACTCTCTAATGTACTTGAATGCAAGGTCTGAGCCCCCCCCCCCCCCCCCAAAAAAATACAAACAGTGCATTCAGAAAGTATTCATACTGTACCTGTTGACTTATTCCACAATATATTGTGTTACAGCCCTGAATTCAAAATGGATTAAATATATATTTTTCTCACCCATCTACACACCAATAACCCATAATGATAAAGTGAAAACATGTTTTAATATATTTTTTTAAACATTTATTGAAAATTAAATGGAAATATCAGTCAATACATGTTAGAATCACCTTTGGCAGCGATTACAACTGTGAGTCATTACAGGTAAGTCTCTAAGAGCTTTGCACACCTGGATTGTACAATATTTGCACATTATTATTAAAATAATTATTCATGGTCTGTCAAGTTGGTTGTTGATTGTTGCTACACAGCCATAGTGTTGCCATAGATTTTCAAGCTAATTTAAGTGAAAACAGTAATTAGGCCATTAAGGAACATTCAATGTCATCTTGGTAAGCAACTCTGGTGTATATTTGGCCTTGTGTTTTAGGTTATTGTCCTGCTGAAAGGTGAATTAGTCTCACAGTGTCTGTTGGAACCGGGTGTCCTCTAGGATTTTACCTATTCTAAGCTCTATTCCGTTTATTTTAATCCTAAACCCCCCCTACTCCTTGCAGATGACAAGCATACCCATAACATGATGCAGCCACCACCATGCTTGAAAATATGAAGACTGGTACACAGTGGATTATGTGGGATTTACCCCAAATATAACACTTTGTATTCAGGTCATAAAGTTAATTTCTTTGCCACATTATTTGCAGTTTTACTTTAGTGCCTTATTGCAAACAGGATGCATGTTTTGCAATATTTTTCTTCTGTACAGGCTTCCTTCTTTTCACTCTGTCATTTAGGTTAGTATTGTGGAGTAACTGCAATGTTGTTGATCCTCAGTTTTCTCCTATCACAGCCATTAAACTCTGTAACTGTTTTAAAGTCACCATTGGCCTCATGATGAAATCACTGAGCAGTTTCCTTACTCTCCGGGAACTAAATTAGGCAGGACGCCTGTATCTTTGTCGTGACTGGGTGTATTGATACACCATCCAAAGTGTAATTAATAACTTCACCATGCTCAAAGGAATATTCAATGTCTGCTTTTTAATATTTTATCTACCAATAGGTGCCCTTCTTTGTGAGGCATTGGAGTGTAGGCGGGTGACACAACATCTCAATTCAACCTATTGCAATTCAGGCTGTAACACAACAAAATGTGGAAAAGGTCAAGGGGTGTGACTACTTTCTGAAGGCATTGTACGAGATCTTCAGTTTCTTGGCAATTTCTCGCATGGAATAGCCTTCATTTCTCAGAACAAGAATAGACTGACGAGTTTCAGAAGAAAGGTATTTGTTTCTGGCCATTTTGAGCCTGTAATCGAACCCACAAATGCTGATGCTCCAGATACTCAACTAGTCTAAAGAAGAACAGTTTTAATGCATATTTAATCAGGACAACAGTTTTCAGCTGTGCTAACATATTTGGAAAAGGGGTTTCTAATGATCAATTGGCCTTTTAAAATGATAAACTTGGATTAGCTAACACAACGTGCCATTGGAACACAGGAGTGATGGTTGCTGATAATGGGCCTCTGTGCGCCTATGTAGATATTCCATAAATAAATCTGCCGTTTCCAGCTACAATAGTCATTTACAACATTAACAATGTCTACACTGTATTTCTGATCAATTTGATGTTATTTTAATGGACAAAAAATTTGCTTTTCTTTCAAAAACAGGGACATTTCTAAGTGACCCCAAACTTTTGAACGGTAGTGTATATATATTTCTTACAACGAGTATGAGAGAAAATGTTTCTGTTTTACAGCTCAGAGATTCTTGAAAGACAGGACAATCTCAGCTTTTTTTCCGCAAATATTTGTCTTAATACTAATAAAATGTGTAATATATATTAGCTAGATGCAACTAACTGGATTTATGTCAACTCCGTCAGACACAATAAAATACACTTCATTTTTTTAAAATATTGCCCAACAAGTGTTTAAAGGCCTTGATTATTTAATTCTAACATTAGATTAGTCAAATATGTAATACAAATCTCCAAACTTTTTATTTTATTTTTAAAGCACTGTTAAATGCTCCAGGGCTAATTGTGTTAGCATTTTGGCATGTTTTTCTAGATTTAGATCATAAAACGAGATTTATAAAGCAAATATTCCCCCTTAGGTCTAGCACAGCAAATACTTCAATTGTTTAAGCATCCATGCAGAACAGTGATTCAAATATTTTTTCAGAATCTTGACAAAAAAAAACATTGACTCAATCAGTGACAAAGTATATTCATTTAAAATGGGGATCCTTTGCTCTGAACAAGGGCATTTCCAGGCATAGAGTCGACATGTACATTTATAATATTTCAAGCATTTTTTAAATTCCCAAAACAAATTATTCCCCGAATGTACATTTAAAACTCGTGGGCCCCCCTTGCAGGGGCTGCGGGGGGGTGTGCTATGCCAGTGTGTGTTAGGATTACATGGAGCATTATGAATGACACAAGCTGGCTACATACAGTATAAATGGAATGCAGGTGACCTTTCAGATAGATAATGAGGCTAATATACAATTAATGAATCACATCAATTGCTTCACTTTTGGCATATAAGTGCGCCATAGAGTATATCTTTAAAAATAATACACCTGCCACTTGTTATTAAGTGTTTCAATTGCTGGGTTATTATAATTACATCAGTACATCTGTGCAGCCAGAACATGCAAAGTGGTGTGCTTTTAACTCAAGAGATACCCTCGTCCCCTCTGGTCTGAGCAGAGCTACTGCATTCAGCTACTGAACACGGCTACTGAACACGGCTACTGAACACGGCTACTGAACACGGCTACTGAACACAGCTACTGAACACAGCTACTGAACACAGCTACTGAACACAGCTACAGAACACTGCTACTGAACACTGCTACTGAACACGGCTACTGAACACGGCTACTGAACACGGCTACTGAACACTGCTACTGAACACGGCTACTGAACACAGCTACTGAACACAGCTACTGAACACGGCTACTGAACACTGCTACTGAACAATGCTACTGAACACGGCTACTGAACACAGCTACTGAACACAGCTACTGAACACGGCTACTGAACACTGCTACTGAACACTGCTACTGAACACGGCTACTGAACACAGCTACTGAACACAGCTACTGAACACAGCTACTGAACACGGCTACTGAACACAGCTACTGAACACAGCTACTGAACACGGCTACTGAACACAGCTACTGAACACGGCTACTGAACACTGCTACTGAACACGGCTACTGAACACAGCTACTGAACACAGCTACTGAACACTGCTACTGAACACAGCTACTGAACACAGCTACTGAACACTGGCTGTACTGATGTGGTAAGCATTTATGTGGACCAAAATAACTTTAAACAGAAGGTTGCCCCCAGGCTCAAGGGGCAAGCACAAACACACACACACACATACACATGGAGAAGTATACAGTACACACACACACACACACACACACACACACACACACACACACACACACACACACACACACACACACACACACACACACACACACACACACACACACACACACACACACACACACACACACACACACACAGAGAGAAGTATACAGTACACAAGTACACACACACACTTTCTCTCTAAATACAAAGGAAGAAAGTAGTTTAGCAGCAGACATTTTGAATAACCACTACAGTATTACAGCTGTATAACCACTACAGTACTACAGCTGTATAACCACTACAGTACTACAGCTGTATAACCACTACAGTACTACAGCTGAATAACCACTACAGTACTACAGCTGTATAACCACTACAGTATTACAGCTGTATAACCACTACAGTACTAAAGCTGTATAACCACTACAGTACTACAGCTGTATAACCACTACAGTACTACAGCTGAATAACCACTACAGTACTACAGCTGTATAACCACTACAGTACTACAGCTGTCAGTCACGCCACTTTGTGCAATACAATGCATTGTAGTCTAGTGCAGAACTGTAAAGTCTCTGGTTTCAGCCCATCTCTCTACTTTACACATCCTAATCCACCAGGATGCCATACGAGGAGAGGTTAGTGAACCAAGGGTGACACAGGGCAAGGGTGACACATCTTTACATGGGTGTACCCTGTGGCTTAACACCGAATATATAGAATCAATGCATACACTGTGTTGTGAAGGATGCATGTGTAGGCTGGGTACTGTGTCCTTGCTGCTGAGTGTTAATTGCATTAACAGCCTGCCATGGCCAGAAGGGACTTCTCATATTCAGAGGGTTATCAGAGCATGAGAGAGCTAGTGGCAGAGACCGAGCACAAGAATTAGAGGAACTGTATTATCCAATGGTTGGTGTTTGAATATACAGCTCTAACGTTTTATGTAAAGGCCAATTTTGACAAAGGCCAAGGAGATTTAGAAGTGAATTTGAACAGTGAGGTGATTATTGGGACTAACAACGTTTCTCTCTCTCTCTGTCTCTCTCTCTCTCTCTCAGAACTTACATGGTCTTTCCTCTTGGTTAGGGGTCTCCTCCACACACTCTGCTGGGAACCATCCCACGTTACCCCTGGCACTGCCCTCCCAGAAACCACCCTCACCTATGGAGAGCACTGAGAGGAGGGAGAGGGAGAGATAGAGAGAGAGAGGGGAGGAGGGAAGGAGAGAGGGAGAGACATAGGGGGGAGAGAGAGACAGAGGGGGGAGAGAGTGAGAGAGAGAGAGAGAGAGAGAGAGAGCGATATAGGGGGGAGAGAGAGACAGAGGGGGTAGAGAGTGAGAGAGAGAGAGAGAGAGAGAGATAGGGGGGAGAGAATGACAGAGGGGGGAGAAAGTGAGAGAGAGAGAGAGATAGGGGGAGAGAGAGAAGAAGAAAAATAGACAGTGTAAGACAAAGAGAGACAATAGTATGTAAGGGAATAATTACTCCTGTACTTTTCCATGCAGACTGACTGTATAAATTGTTATGAACCTAAAAAGACCCTAGTTCCACTCCAGTACTGTAGTCTCTTCAGCTCCACTCCAGTACTGTGCCTGTGGTCTGTTCAGCTCCACTCCAGTACTGTGCCTGTGGTCTGTTCAGCTCCACTCCAGTACTGTGCCTGTGGTCTGTTCAGCTCCACTCCAGTACTGTGCCTGTGGTCTGTTCAGCTCCACTCCAGTACTGTGCCTGTGGTCTGTTCAGCTCCACTCCAGTACCGTGTCTGTGGTCTGTTCAGCTCCACTCCAGTACTGTGCCTGTGGTCTGTTCAGCTCCACTCCAGTACTGTGTCTGTGGTCTCTTCAGCTCCACTCCAGTAGTGTCTGTGGTCTCTTCAGCTCCACTCCAGTAGTGTGCCTGTGGTCTGTTCAGCTCCACTCCAGTACTGTGCCTGTGGTCTGTTCAGCTCCACTCCAGTACTGTGCCTGTGGTCTCTTCAGCTCCACTCCAGTAGTGTGCCTGTGGTCTCTTCAGCTCCACTCCAGTACCGTGTCTGTGGTCTCTTCAGCTCCACTCCAGTACTGTGCCTGTGGTCTGTTCAGCTCCACTCCAGTACTGTGCCTGTGGTCTCTTCAGCTCCACTCCAGTAGTGTGCCTGTGGTCTCTTCAGCTCCACTCCAGTAGTGTGCCTGTGGTCTCTTCAGCTCCACTCCAGTATCGTGTCTGTGGTCTCTTCAGCTCCACTCCAGTAGTGTCTGTGGTCTCTTCAGCTCCACTCCAGTACTGTGGTCTCTTCAGCTCCACTCCAGTACTGTCTGTGGTCTCTTCAGCTCCACTCCAGTACTGTGCCTGTGGTCTGTTCAGCTCCACTCCAGTACAGTGTCTGTGGTCTGTTCAGCTCCACTCCAGTACTGTGCCTGTGGTCTGTTCAGCTCCACTCCAGTACTGTGTCTGTGGTCTCTTCAGCTCCACTCCAGTAGTGTCTGTGGTCTCTTCAGCTCCACTCCAGTAGTGTGCCTGTGGTCTGTTCAGCTCCACTCCAGTACTGTGTCTGTGGTCTGTTCAGCTCCACTCCAGTACTGTGCCTGTGGTCTCTTCAGCTCCACTCCAGTAGTGTGCCTGTGGTCTCTTCAGCTCCACTCCAGTACCGTGTCTGTGGTCTCTTCAGCTCCACTCCAGTACTGTGCCTGTGGTCTGTTCAGCTCCACTCCAGTACTGTGCCTGTGGTCTCTTCAGCTCCACTCCAGTAGTGTGCCTGTGGTCTCTTCAGCTCCACTCCAGTATCGTGTCTGTGGTCTCTTCAGCTCCACTCCAGTAGTGTCTGTGGTCTCTTCAGCTCCACTCCAGTACTGTGGTCTCTTCAGCTCCACTCCAGTACTGTCTGTGGTCTCTTCAGCTCCACTCCAGTACTGTGCCTGTGGTCTGTTCAGCTCCACTCCAGTACTGTGCCTGTGGTCTCTTCAGCTCCACTCCAGTAGTGTGCCTGTGGTCTCTTCAGCTCCACTCCAGTATCGTGTCTGTGGTCTCTTCAGCTCCACTCCAGTAGTGTCTGTGGTCTCTTCAGCTCCACTCCAGTACTGTGGTCTCTTCAGCTCCACTCCAGTACTGTCTGTGGTCTCTTCAGCTCCACTCCAGTACTGTGCCTGTGGTCTCTTCAGCTCCACTCCAGTACCGTGTCTGTGGTCTCTTCAGCTCCACTCCAGTAGTGTCTGTGGTCTCTTCAGCTCCACTCCAGTAGGGTCTGTGGTCTCTTCAGCTCCACTCCAGTAGTGTGCCTGTGGTCTCTTCAGCTCCACTCCAGTACTGTGTCTGTGGTCGCTTCAGCTCCACTCCAGTACCGTGTCTGTGGTCTCTTCAGCTCCACTCCAGTACCGTGTCTGTGGTCTCTTCAGCTCCACTCCAGTACCGTGCCTGTGGTCTCTTCAGCTCCACTCCAGTAGTGTCTGTGGTCTCTTCAGCTCCACTCCAGTACTGTGGTCTCTTCAGCTCCACTCCAGTACCGTGCCTGTGGTCTCTTCAGCTCCACTCCAGTACCGTGCCTGTGGTCTCTTCAGCTCCACTCCAGTAGTGTCTGTGGTCTCTTCAGCTCCACTCCAGTACTGTGGTCTCTTCAGCTCCACTCCAGTAGTGTCTGTGGTCTCTTCAGCTCCACTCCAGTACTGTGCCTGTGGTCTCTTCAGCTCCACTCCAGTACCGTGTCTGTGGCCTCTTCAGCTCCACTCCAGTACCGTGTCTGTGGTCTCTTCAGCTCCACTCCAGTACCGTGCCTGTGGTCTCTTCAGCTCCACTCCAGTACCGTGCCTGTGGTCTCTTCAGCTCCACTCCAGTACCGTGTCTGTGGTCTCTTCAGCTCCACTCCAGTACCGTGTCTGTGGTCTCTTCAGCTCCACTCCAGTACTGAGCCTGTGGTCTCTTCAGCTCCACTCCAGTACCGTGTCTGTGGTCTCTTCAGCTCCACTCCAGTACCGTGTCTGTGGTCTCTTCAGCTCCACTCCAGTACCGTGTCTGTGGTCTCTTCAGCTCCACTCCAGTACCATGTCTGTGGTCTCTTCAGCTCCACTCCAGTAGTGTGCCTGTGGTCTCTTCAGCTCCACTCCAGTACTGTGCCTGTGGTCTGTTCAGCTCCACTCCAGTAGTGTCTGTGGTCTGTTCAGCTCCACTCCAGTAGTGTCTGTGGTCTCTTCAGCTCCACTCCAGTAGTGTGCCTGTGGTCTCTTCAGCTCCACTCCAGTAGTGCCTGTGGTCTGTTCAGCTCCACTCCAGTACCGTGTCTGTGGTCTCTTCAGCTCCACTCCAGTAGTGTCTGTGGTCTCTTCAGCTCCACTCCAGTACTGTGCCTGTGGTCTGTTCAGCTCCACTCCAGTACCGTGCCTGTGGTCTGTTCAGCTCCACTCCAGTACTGTGCCTGTGGTCTGTTCAGCTCCACTCCAGTACTGTGTCTGTGGTCTGTTCAGCTCCACTCCAGTACTGTGCCTGTGGTCTGTTCAGCTCCACTCCAGTACTGTGCCTGTGGTCTGTTCAGCTCCACTCCAGTACTGTGCCTGTGGTCTGTTCAGCTCCACTCCAGTACCGTGCCTGTGGTCTGTTCAGCTCCACTCCAGTACTGTGTCTGTGGTCTGTTCAGCTCCACTCCAGTAGTGTCTGTGGTCTCTTCAGCTCCACTCCAGTACCGTGTCTGTGGTCTCTTCAGCTCCACTCCAGTACCGTGCCTGTGGTCTCTTCAGCTCCACTCCAGTAGTGTCTGTGGTCTCTTCAGCTCCACTCCAGTACTGTGGTCTCTTCAGCTCCACTCCAGTACCGTGCCTGTGGTCTCTTCAGCTCCACTCCAGTACCGTGCCTGTGGTCTCTTCAGCTCCACTCCAGTAGTGTCTGTGGTCTCTTCAGCTCCACTCCAGTACTGTGGTCTCTTCAGCTCCACTCCAGTAGTGTCTGTGGTCTCTTCAGCTCCACTCCAGTACTGTGCCTGTGGTCTCTTCAGCTCCACTCCAGTACCGTGTCTGTGGTCTCTTCAGCTCCACTCCAGTACCGTGTCTGTGGTCTCTTCAGCTCCACTCCAGTACCGTGCCTGTGGTCTCTTCAGCTCCACTCCAGTACCGTGCCTGTGGTCTCTTCAGCTCCACTCCAGTACCGTGTCTGTGGTCTCTTCAGCTCCACTCCAGTACCGTGTCTGTGGTCTCTTCAGCTCCACTCCAGTACTGAGCCTGTGGTCTCTTCAGCTCCACTCCAGTACCGTGTCTGTGGTCTCTTCAGCTCCACTCCAGTACCGTGTCTGTGGTCTCTTCAGCTCCACTCCAGTACCGTGTCTGTGGTCTCTTCAGCTCCACTCCAGTACCATGTCTGTGGTCTCTTCAGCTCCACTCCAGTAGTGTGCCTGTGGTCTCTTCAGCTCCACTCCAGTACTGTGCCTGTGGTCTGTTCAGCTCCACTCCAGTAGTGTCTGTGGTCTGTTCAGCTCCACTCCAGTAGTGTCTGTGGTCTCTTCAGCTCCACTCCAGTAGTGTGCCTGTGGTCTCTTCAGCTCCACTCCAGTAGTGCCTGTGGTCTGTTCAGCTCCACTCCAGTACCGTGTCTGTGGTCTCTTCAGCTCCACTCCAGTAGTGTCTGTGGTCTCTTCAGCTCCACTCCAGTACTGTGCCTGTGGTCTGTTCAGCTCCACTCCAGTACCGTGCCTGTGGTCTGTTCAGCTCCACTCCAGTACTGTGCCTGTGGTCTGTTCAGCTCCACTCCAGTACTGTGTCTGTGGTCTGTTCAGCTCCACTCCAGTACTGTGCCTGTGGTCTGTTCAGCTCCACTCCAGTACTGTGCCTGTGGTCTGTTCAGCTCCACTCCAGTACTGTGCCTGTGGTCTGTTCAGCTCCACTCCAGTACCGTGCCTGTGGTCTGTTCAGCTCCACTCCAGTACTGTGTCTGTGGTCTGTTCAGCTCCACTCCAGTAGTGTCTGTGGTCTCTTCAGCTCCACTCCAGTAGTGTCTGTGATCTCTTCAGCTCCACCACAGTCATGTCTGTGGTCTCTTCAACTCCACTCCAGTACTGTGGTCTCTTCAGCTCCACTCCAGCTTACACAACATAAGAGCTAGATAGGTAAATATTATGTAACCTTAGAAAAGGCCCAATTTAATTTTAAAACTGAAAGTACTGAGGAAAAACACATCTGTAAAATATAGAGTAATTTTTCCTAAGAAATATAGCTACTACTGAAGATAGAAATAACCAGAGTAAATAAACAGCACTGCAGTCGTTTGAATACAAACGACTTGCTTATTACAGATGACTGCTTCACTTCTGAATAACATCCCTCTGAGTGGCTACAAAGACTGCTCCCTCTAATATCTCTTCCCTTCAGAGTTGGGAGTGGAATTAAAAAGGCTCTGGTACTCATTTAAATGGCAAGATCAAATCAAATTGTATTTGTTACTTGCTTCATAAATAACCAAATCAAATCAAATTGTATTTGTCACATGTGCCGAATACAACAGGTATAGTAGACCTTACCGTGAAATGCTTACGAGCCCTTAACCAACAATGCAGTTCAAGAAATAGAGTTTAAAAAATGATTTACTAAGTAACTAAAGTAAAAAATTTAATAAGAGTAACACAATAAAATAATAATAACGAGGCTATTTACAGGGGGTACCGTGTCAATGTTTGGGGGTACAGTATAGTCGAGGTAATTTGTACATGTAGGTAGGGGTAAGGTTATTATGCATAGATAATAAACAGAGAGTAGCAGCAGTGTAAAAATATAAATACTCCGGGTGGCCATTTGATTAATTGTTCAGCAGTCTTATGGCTTGGGGATAGAAGCTGTTAAGGAGCCTTTTGGACCTAGACTTGGCACTCCGGTACCGCTTGCCGTGCAGTAGCAGAGAGAACAGTCTATGGCTAGGGTGACTGGAGTCTTTGACAGTTTTTTGGGCCTTACTCTGACAGGTGTAGACTAACTGTGAAATGCTTACTTATGGGCCCTTCCCAACAATGCAGAGAGAAAAATAATAGAAAGATAATAACATGAGGAATAAATACACAGTGAGGAACGATGTTCATATTTCAGAGCAAATATAGAGGGGTACTTAAGCAGTAGAACATGTGACCCAATTCAAGCACTGCTTCCCTCTGGAAAAAAACAAAGAGCAGTGGGTGGGATGTTCACCTTTGACCCTGTCGTTCTGGTACAGGGTGATCTCCCCTTCGGCCTGTGGCTGGTAGGACTTAGTCACCACAAAGTGCTTCCCTGCCACAGCACTGTACAGCTTACACTGGGGCCCCTGGCGGTCTGTGCCACCAGTGAACTCTTCCTGACCCCTGTGTGGGCTGGAGGGACAGAGGAGAGGAGAGGAACAGAGAGTGGTGTAAGATGAAGGTTAGTCTGTAGTCACAAAAATAGACTGATGACTTCCTGTGGTCACATACACTGGTCCATTAAAAGGAGCACAGTCTTTTGGCATAAGGCACACTTTTGCAGCCTGTGACTCCCTGAAGCATTGTACTGTGTGTTTAGAGGGGATATTCAGGACAAACAGGGAAGAGATATGGAACAAACATCTTTTCAGATAACATCTAAATGGTATGGTTATCATATGGGTATGTACTGTACTCAATGAGCAACACACCACAGTAGCAGAGGCATGCACCACTGACACAGAATGAAAGGCTGTGCAATGGCCCCCTCTGTTGGACTGCTGTAAAACTGCCGGTCCACAATATGAGGTCATATCTGGAACTGGACAGATCCATAATAATGAGCATGATCCACCCTGTGCTGATCTTCAACACAATGTTTGTTCAATTTCACACTCAAGTCTGACATCCAATAGCATGAATAAGTGAAATATGTTAGCAATTGGGACACAGGAACAAATATATATTTACTAAAAAACATTTACCAATACTGCATAAATGTTTCTAAATCTAGAACACCATCACTTATCACGTTATTGGAAAGTGCTTGGACAGTTCAATTACTATGAGAGTCCACTGGCATAAGGGTACAATCCTTTATAGTGAAGCCTGAGGCCGTGACAAATCTCTCCTCTGTTGGTACAACACACAGGCTCCTTCTAGCTAATTAAAGCAGTGAACTCTCTCTGTCCAATGGTTGTGCGAAGTAGCTACACAGTGTGTGTCTCTCCATAGGGGCCTTATTGCCGGCCCTGGCTGTGGTCCAGACCTACTCTCTACACACATTATCTGTTCTACAACACAACGAGAACAACAGGGATATGATACAGGGGAAGAGAGCATAGACGGAATCATTAGAATGGCTTCTTCACTACAATGAGAAGTTAAGGGCCCCAATTTACGATTATCTTGTCTATTTTGCACAAGAGCCCTGCACAGCAAGACTATTTTTCACAGAAGCATAATGTGTGGACTTAGAGTGGTTAGACTTAAAATTCCTTCAATGTCACTCTGAGGAACACAGTGTAATAGAACAAGGTTTATACCGACAATAACAACACATTTTGAAGCTCCACAGATGACATGGGGTACTCAGATAGAGATGGTGACGATGGTGTACTGTACACATCTCTCACACAACCAAGGCAGCAGCAGCAGCGCAGCGACGACCTGGTGAGTTCACTTCCTGTGATCGGCCCAGGGATGAGCGCCGAGCATCCTCCCCCAGCCCAGGTACACAGTGTGACTGTGACTAGGTCATGACAGCAAGTCAATTTCCACGTGACTGTTGAGTCACGGTAATCTCCTTTTATCCACATGCTTTGGTAGTGCCCAATTTACTAGAGGCGAAAGAAACGCACACCTATTTAGGCGAGGTGCTGGCTAGTGGAGTGGAACACTTTAAAAAATAAAGAAAAGCCACACACTGTAAAAGCTCAGATACTAAAATGTTATGTCCAACGTTTCGACAGTGAAGCTGTCTTCATCAGGGCATAGTGCCCAATTTGCTAACTACCATCAGGTCCTGATGGCCTGGTAGTCAGGGATCTATGGTCCCTCCATCAGGTCCTGATGGGCTGGTACTCAGGGCTCTATGGTCCCTCCATCAGGTTCTAATGGCCTGTTACTCAGGGCTCTATTGTCCCTCCATCAGGTCCTAATGGCCTGGTACTCAGGGCTCTATGGTCCCTCCATCAGGTCCTAATGGTCTGGTACTCATGGCTCTATTGTCCCTCCACCAGGTCCTAATGGCCTGTTACTCAGGGCTCTATTGTCCCTCCATCAGGTACTAATGGCCTGGTACTCAGGGCTCTATGGTCCATCCATCAGGTCCTAATGGTCTGGTACTCATGGCTCTATTGTCCCTCCACCAGGTCCTAATGGTCTGGTACTCAGGGCTCTATTGTTCCTCTAACCACTTTGACATCAATGAAAATGTCACGGCCGTCGTCGGAAGGAGACCAAAGTCCAGCGTGGTGAGCGTACATATTCCTTTTATTTTTAGAAAAATTACGCCAACAAAACAAGAAAACAAAGAAACGACCGTGAAGCTAAACAGGGCTATAGTGCCACTAACAAAGATAACTACCCACCCCCAATGAGGGAAAAGGGCTACCTAAGTATGGTTCCCAATCAGAGACAACGATAGACAAGCTGTCCCTGATTGAGAACCATACCCGGCCAAATCATAGAAACACAAAATCATAGAAGTAAAGGACATAGAATGCCCACCCAAATCACACCCTGACCAAGCCAAGAAGAGATATAAAAAAGGCTCTCTAAGGTCAGGGCGTGACAGCAAATGAAATTGAAAATCACATCAAACACTGATCATCAAAACAGTTCAACAGCAGGTTGAAACAGTTTAAAACATGGTTGTTGTGGATGTTGTTTCAAAGCCTAACACAGCAAAATGGACTATGCTTCCTCAGGTGATGATTAATTCAAAACACGCATACACATATAAAAAACAACCTGAATAACAATTATGATTGCACCTTCATACAATACATAGGCTACCGCATGCATGGCAGAATAACATCAAACAAAACCGATTTAAGATGTTTTAGGTACATAAATGTTCTAGCCTTTGAGTGTGGATTGTATTATTGTGCATACTGGATGGACAGGTTACCAAATGCTACGCTCCTAAATGTGTATCCATGAGTCTGAAAGAGAACGTATAGCCCTAGGCGATGCTGTTGGTTCATTGATTGTGCAGGGCGTCTTACAGTTGGCCTACAATTAGTGAATTTGTATTGATTTTGAATAGCCTAATAATAGGGAATGTTTTATATTTTCATAATTCATTGGGTGACACATTACCTTTAGCTATAATATACATAATATCTGACCACCATGCGTTTCCATCTCCTCCTCTCTTTCCTTTATTCATTTCTCATGCGCACAGACTTGCTGTCAACAGTCAAGTGAAATATGTTTTGTTGCGAAAACATGTTAGTTCCCGAACAGATTTCACTTGGTTTCCCAAAATAACCACTGGGTAGGTGCAGGAACAAGGTCGGAGAGCCCATGGCATACAGAGTTTGGGCGGACTATCACCTGTCGGGCAGCAAGTGTATGCTCCTCAAACTAAGGTTGATGGGTGTAGTGAAATAAGTGTTATATTTTTTCCTCTGCTACTCATATTAAGCACATGCTCCACTATAAAAACACATGCTCCGATATAAAAACACATGCTCTGATATAAAAACACATGCTCTGATATAAAAACACCTGCTCTGATATAAAAACACATGCTCTGATATAAAAACACCTGCTCTGATATAAAAACACATGCTCTGATATAAAAACACCTGCTCTGATATAAAAACACATGCTCCACTATAAAAACACATGCTCTGATATAAAAACACATGCTCTGATATAAAAACACATGCTCTGATATAAAAACACATGCTCTGATATAAAAACACATGCTCTGATATAAAAACACATGCTCTGATATAAAAACACATGCTCTGCTGTAAAAACACATGCTCCACTATAAAAACACATGCTCTGATATAAAAACACATGCTCTGCTGTAAAAACACATGCTCCGCTATAAAAACACATGCTCCACTATAAAAACACATGCTCTGATATAAAAACACATGCTCTGATATAAAAACACATGCTCTGATATAAAAACACCTGCTCTGATATAAAAACACATGCTCTGCTGTAAAAACACATGCTCCGCTATAAAAACACATGCTCTGATATAAAAACACCTGCTCTGATATAAAAACACATGCTCTGATATAAAAACACATGCTCTGATATAAAAACACATGCTCCGCTATAAAAACACATGCTCTGATATAAAAACACATGCTCCACTATAAAAACACATGCTCTGATATAAAAACACCTGCTCTGATATAAAAACACATGCTCCACTATAAAAACACATGCTCCACTATAAAAACACATGCTCTGATATAAAAACACATGCTCTGATATAAAAACACATGCTCCACTATAAAAACACATGCTCTGATATAAAAACACCTGCTCTGATATAAAAACACATGCTCTGATATAAAAACACCTGCTCTGATATAAAAACACATGCTCTGATATAAAAACACATGCTCTGATATAAAAACACATGCTCTGATATAAAAACACATGCTCCGATATAAAAACACATGCTCCACTATAAAAACACATGCTCTGATATAAAAACACATGCTCCGATATAAAAACACATGCTCCACTATAAAAACACATGCTCTGATATAAAAACACATGCTCCGATATAAAAACACATGCTCTGATATAAAAACACATGTTCTGCTATAAAAACACATGCTCTGATATAAAAACACATGTTCTGCTATAAAAACACATGCTCTGATATAAAAACACATGCTCCGATATAAAAACACATGCTCTGATATAAAAACACATGTTCTGATATAAAAACACATGCTCTGATATAAAAACACATGTTCTGCTATAAAAACACATGCTCTGATATAAAAACACATGCTCCGATATAAAAACACATGCTCTGATATAAAAACACATGTTCTGCTATAAAAACACATGCTCTGATATAAAAACACATGCTCTGATATAAAAACACATGCTCTGATATAAAAACACATGCTCTGATATAAAAACACATGCTCTGATATAAAAACACATGCTCCACTATAAAAACACATGCTCCACTATAAAAAACACATGCTCCACTATAAAAACACATGCTCTGATATAAAAACACATGCTCCGATATAAAAACACATGCTCTGATATAAAAACACATGTTCTGCTATAAAAACACATGCTCTGATATAAAAACACATGCTCCGATATAAAAACACATGCTCTGATATAAAAACACATGCTCCGATATAAAAACACATGCTCCGATATAAAAACACATGCTCTGATATAAAAACACATGCTCCGATATAAAAACACATGCTCTGATATAAAAACATATGCTCTGCTATAAAAACACATGCTCCACTATAAAAACACATGCTCTGATATAAAAACACATGCTCTGATATAAAAACACATGCTCTGATATAAAAACACATGCTCCGATATAAAAACACATGCTCTGATATAAAAACACATGCTCTGATATAAAAACACATGCTCTGATATAAAAACACATGCTCTGATATAAAAACACATGCTCCGATATAAAAACACATGCTCTGATATAAAAACATATGCTCTGCTATAAAAACACATGCTCTGATATAAAAACACATGCTCTGATATAAAAACACATGCTCTGCTGTAAAAACATATGCTCTGATATAAAAACACATGCTCTGATATAAAAACACATGCTCTGATATAAAAACACATGCTCCGATATAAAAACACATGCTCCGATATAAAAACACATGTTCCGCTATAAAAACACATGTTCTGATATAAAAACATATGCTCTGCTATAAAAACACATGCTCCGATATAAAAACACATGCTCCGATATAAAAACACATGCTCTGATATAAAAACATATGCTCTGCTATAAAAACACATGCTCTGATATAAAAACACATGTTCTGATATAAAAACACATGCTCTGATATAAAAACACATGCTCTGATATAAAAACACATGCTCTGCTGTAAAAACACATGCTCTGATATAAAAACACATGCTCTGATATAAAAACACATGTTCTGATATAAAAACACATCCTCCGATATAAAAACACATGCTCTGATATAAAAACACATGCTCTGATATAAAAACACATCCTCCGATATAAAAACACATGCTCCACTATAAAAACACATGCTCTGATATAAAAACACATGCTCTGATATAAAAACACATGCTCCGATATAAAAACACATGCTCTGATATAAAAACACATGCTCTGATATAAAAACACATGCTCTGATATAAAAACACATGCTCCGATATAAAAACACATGCTCTGATATAAAAACATATGCTCTGATATAAAAACACATGCTCCACTATAAAAACACATGCTCTGATATAAAAACATATGCTCTGATATAAAAACACATGCTCCACTATAAAAACACATGCTCCACTATAAAAACACATGCTCCGATATAAAAACACATGCTCTGATATAAAAACACATGCTCTGATATAAAAACACATGCTCTGATATAAAAACACATGCTCTGATATAAAAACACATGCTCTGATATAAAAACACATGCTCTGATATAAAAACACATGCTCTGATATAAAAACACATGCTCCGCTATAAAAACACATGCTCTGATATAAAAACACATGCTCTGATATAAAAACACATGCTCCACTATAAAAACACATGCTCTGATATAAAAACACATGCTCTGATATAAAAACACATGCTCCGCTATAAAAACACATGCTCTGATATAAAAACATATGCTCTGATATAATAACACATGCTCCAATATAAAAACACATCCTCCAATATGAAAACACATGCTCCACTATAAAAACACATGCTCTGATATAAAAACACATCCTCCGATATAAAAACACATGCTCCACTATAAAAACACATGCTCTGATATAAAAACACATGCTCTGATATAAAAACACATGCTCCGATATAAAAACACATGCTCTGATATAAAAACACATGCTCTGATATAAAAACACATGCTCTGATATAAAAACACATGCTCCGATATAAAAACACATGCTCTGATATAAAAACATATGCTCTGATATAAAAACACATGCTCCACTATAAAAACACATGCTCTGATATAAAAACATATGCTCTGATATAAAAACACATGCTCCACTATAAAAACACATGCTCCACTATAAAAACACATGCTCCGATATAAAAACACATGCTCTGATATAAAAACATATGCTCTGATATAAAAACACATGCTCTGATATAAAAACACATGCTCTGATATAAAAACACATGCTCTGATATAAAAACACATGCTCTGATATAAAAACACATGCTCTGATATAAAAACATATGCTCTGATATAAAAACACATGCTCTGCTATAAAAACACATGCTCTGATATAAAAACACATGTTCTGATATAAAAACACATGCTCCGATATAAAAACACATGTTCTGATATAAAAACATATGCTCTGATATAAAAACACATGCTCTGCTGTAAAAACACATGCTCTGATATAAAAACATATGCTCTGATATAATAACACATGCTCCAATATAAAAACACATCCTCCAATATGAAAACACATGCTCCACTATAAAAACACATGCTCTGATATAAAAACATATGCTCTGATATAATAACACATGCTCCAATATAAAAACACATCCTCCAATATGAAAACACATGCTCCGATAACCTTTGAGATTGAGAATGGTTCTGTAAATAACCTTTCTCCATAAAGGTTCTACAAAGAGCCATAAAGGGTTCTATATAGGGTTACAAACAATAGCGGTACCCTTTCTTGGTGCTATAACTTTTTTTAATGCCTCTTTATAGAACCTCAAAGGGTTTTTATTGCACCATATAGGTTACATTTAGATACTTATGAGAATGGTTCTTTATTGAACCTTCAAAAAAAGGTTTAAATAGATCCAAAAAGGGATCTGCTATGGTTACTAGCCAAATAACCCTCATTTGGCACTATTTAGAACCCTTTGTTTTTAGTGTGTAGGCTAACCTATGAATCCCATATGCAGATTGGTTTATAACATAGCCTACAGTCAAATGTAATAACAGGTGCACAGACAGTTGATCTTTTACATTGAATTATGTATGCAACTACTGTAATTTCATATTTTCAGTAGCCTTGACAATGTTTCAGAATTCGTGGGCAGTCTAGCATATTTATGTTGGGTGAAAAGTCAATAGAAGACATTGTTGAATTCAAATGTTCTGCTGACACTGTCACAGTCTGTTACCAAATAGCTTACAGTAAAATATAAAAAACACCTCCAAAACCATTTGATCAAATGTACCGTTGCTATTTCTTTGAGAAACTGCTGAGGCCTAATTCCAAAAGTTACAAATTATACAGCAAATAAAGGGAGTCACTGTCACCATAAGCGTTTTACAGGTGGAGTTATAATGCTATAACACGTGCACAGTTTTACGATGGGTCTGTGTCACGGCTGTTGAAGGAGGAGGACCAAGGTGAGCGTACATTTTCCTTATTAAATCAAAATGACGCCGAACAAAACAATAAACACTACAAAAACAAACCGTGAAGCTAAAGGCAAAGTGCCCTAAACAAAGTCAACTTCCCACAAACACAGGTGGAAAAAAGAGCTACCTAAGTATGGTTCTCAATCAGAGACAACGATAGACAGATGTCCCTGATTGAGAACCATACCCGGCCAAAACATAGAAATAGAAAATCATAGAAACACAAAACATAGAATGCCCACCCCAACTCACACCCTGACCAAACCAAAATAGAGACATAAAAAGGATCTCTAAGGTCAGGGCGTGACAGTCTGATTTATAACGGGTTAACATTTTTCAATATTTTTATACGTACGTATTCTTTTCAGAAATGGCGCACGCAGACATTTAGTGTGACATTTTCCGCTTATAAATGCGGCTCCAGCAGAGCGGCAGAGAGCGAGAAAGTGGGCCAGAGGAGAGTAGAAGAGCAGCTACACATGCCCTCAGTGGCTGCTGCCTCATTAAACCTCCATAGAGACTCTGTCAAAGTCACAGCCAAAGGCATCCCTAATGCTAACTACCTAGAATAGCATACTCTGCTTCCCTCATGCTAACTACCTAGCATAGCATACTCTGCTTCCCTCATGCTAACTACCTAGCATAGCATACTCTGCTTCCCTCATGCTAACTACCTAGCATAGCATAATCTTCATCCCTCATGCTAACTACCTAGCATACTGTAGCATCACTGTAGGTACCTAGCTGTTTAACTGTAGGTAGGTACTAGGTAGCTGTCTATGGAACTCACTAGAGTTAATGTCAATGTCACAGTCAAAGTCATCCCTCATGCTAACTACCGAGCATAACTTAGCATAGCATATATCCTCTGCTTTAGCTCCCACTGTGTGTGAAGCACTATAGGTTCTCATCCAACAATACTGGCATTTATGTTACATTGTGTTTTTTTGTATCTATAGCATCAAATATTGAGAGTTTAATCCATCTTACTGTATATGCTACACACTTCATAGGCTATGAATGCATAGGCCTAATCATGTCATGGCCATTCACTGCCACAGAATAATCATACAGTAAACTGTCTGACCTTTTTTTATATGGCAGCAGTCAAACAAACCATTGACCTTTAAGTCATGACTACACACTTAATAACTGTGTGTGTGTGTGTGTGTGTGTGTGTGTGTGTGTGTGTGTGTGTGTGTGTGTGTGTGTGTGTGTGTGTGTGTGTGTGTGTGTGTGTGTGTGTGTGTGTGTGTGTGTGTGTGTGTGTGTGTGTGTGTGTGTGCGTGCGTGCGTGTGTGTGTCTGTGTGTGTGTGTGAGGGTGGCAGAGCCACTTGGCTTACTGACAGACAGACAGACTGCTCCTTCCTGTTTAAAAGTCAAGCTGTCCACTGTCACACTAAATTAACCTCTAGATCAATATTTCTATACCTTTTTTATACCAGGGACCTCTTGCGTGCCAACTGTGGATTACATTGGGCCAACAGACAGGTCTAGGTAATATTGTATTCATTTGCCATTGCTGTGGTCTTGTGTTTCCATTCTCCAAAATAGAAGCCTGGACCCAATGTTAACATTGCTGCAACACTAGGGTATTGTACTGTGAACATGTGCTGTGGAAGGTACTGTGTAACACATAAGAGATGCTTACGAACTGGAAGGAACAATACATACCAACATATGCGGATTGTATAAATACCCCAGCTATAGTCGTTACCAGCTGCACACTACAAAGAGCACATCCTTGTTTACCATCAAGATGACATGGCACCCTACTCTCCAAATCGCCCCTAGGGCACTGGTCAGTGCACTAAATATGGAATAGGTTATCATTTGGGACTCAGCCATGCAAAAACCAACCCCTCATACCCCAAAATAAAGACAGTGATTACAGAAGCATGTTTAAATATGGAAGAGGAGTAGTGGGTTGAGGTACAGTGGCTTGCGAAAGTATTCACCCCCTTTGGCATTTTTCCTATTTTGTAACCTTACAACCTGGAATTAAAATAGATTTTTAGGAGGTTTGCATCATTTGATTTACACAACATGCCTACCACTTTGAAGATGCAAAATATTTTTTTATTGTGAAACAAACAAGAAATAAGACCAAAAAAACATAAAACTTGAGCGTGCATAACTATTCACCCCCCAAATTCAATATTTTTTAGAGCCACCTTTTGCAGCAATTACAGCTGCAAGTCTCTTGGGGTATGTCTCTATAAGCTTGGCACATCTAGCCACTGGCATTTTTGCCCATTCTTCAAGGCAAAACTGCTCCAGCTCCTTCAAGTTGGATGGGTTCCGCTGGTGTACAGCAATCTTTAAGTCATACCACAGATTCTTAATTGGATTGAGGTCTGGGCTTTGACTAGGCCATTCCAAGACATTTAAATGTTTCCCCTTAAATCACTAAAGTGTTGCTATAGCAGTATGCTGAGGGTCATTGTCCTGTTGGAAGGTGAAACTCCATCCCAGACTCAAATCTCTGGAAGATTGAACCAAGTTTCCCTCAAGACTTTCCCTGTATTTAGTGCCATCCATCATTCCTTAAATTGTGACCAGTTTCCCAGTCCCTGCCGATGAAAAACATCCCCACAGCATGATGCTGCCACCACCATGCTTCACTGTGGGGATGGTATTTTTTGGGTGATGAGAGGTGTTGGGTTTGCGCCAGACATAGCGTTTTCCTTGATGGCCAAAAAGCTCAATTTTAGACTCATCTGACCAGAGTACCTTCTTCCATATGTTTGGGGAGTCTCCCACATGCCTTTTGGCGAACACAAAGCGTGTTTGCTTATTTTTTTCTTTAAGCAATGGCTTTTTTCTGGCCACTCTTCCCTAAAGCCCAGCTCTGTGGAGCTTTACAGCTCCTTCAGGGTTATCTTTGGTCTCTTTGTTGCCTCTCTGATTGATGCCCTCCTTGCCTGGTCTGTGAGTTTTGGTGGGCGGCCCTCTCTTGGCAGGTTTGTTGTGGTGCCATATTCTTTCCTTTTTTTAATAATAGATTTATTGGTGCTCCGTTGGATGTTCAAAGTTACGGATATTTTTTAGAACCCAACCCTGATCTGTACTTCTCTACAACGTTGTCCCTGACCTGTTTTGAGAGCTCCTTGATCTTCATGGTGCTGTTTGCTTGGTGGTGCCCCCTGCTTAGTGGTGTTGCAGACTCTGGGGCCTTTCAGAACAGGTGTATATATACTGAGATCATGTGACAGATCATGTGACACTTAGATTACACACAGGTGGACTTTATTTAACTAACTGTGTGACTTCTGAAGGTAATTGGTTGCACCAGATCTTATTTAGGGGCTTCATTACAGAGGGGGTGAATACATATGCACGCACCACTTTTCAGTTTTTTATTCTTTAGCATTTTTTTGTAAGTATTTTTTTTCACTTAATTTCACCAATTTGGACAATTTTGTGTATGTCAATTACATGAAATCCAAATAAATTCAAATTACAGGTTGTAATGCAACAAATTAGGAAAGATTGGCAAGGGGGATGAATACTTTTGCAAGGCACTGTATTTATGTAAAACAAGAACAGGATGAAAATAGGTCCTCCACAGCAGCCAATGGTTGTGTTTGAGTATTGTCATAATGAGCATTGTCATAATGAGTATTGTCATAATGAGTAATTTTTTTATCTACTGCCATGCTGAGGTAAAGAAAATATGAGCGTCCATCATCATCATCATCCTCCTCAGAGCGGATATGTAACACTCACTGTCATGGAAAATAATTTCTTATTTTTAGGATATATCCGCTTTTCATGGAAATAGGTACAAAAAACTATAGACTAAATGGCCTATACTTGTAAACTTTGTTTGATAGTTATATATGTAAACCTTGAGAGGAGGACTATTATCAAGTATATTTCTGAGACAGTATAAGCATTTATTTTCCATGGCCTTGATAGAGAGAGCAAGGTTGAATCGTGTTTGTCCATGCAGACAGCAGTACTGTAATAGCAACCAACAATTATCACATCACATATGAAATACACTACAGTTGTTGGTCTGCAGTTAGAGGATATTATCTAATATACTTGGAGTAGGCTAGCTAGTAGCTGAAACACATATGCACCATACTGTAGTAATGGCCTTAGCAACCACTCCTGTAACTAGGGAGGAAATAGCAGTGTTCCATTTTAACTGCTGCACTCCAGTAACGGTGCCAGTAATACTGTATTAATACGCCAGTAACGGTGCCAGTAATAATGTATTAATACGCCAGTAACGGTGCCAGTAATACTGTATTAATACGCCAGTAACGGTGCCAGTAATACTGTATTAATACGCCAGTAACGGTGCCAGTAATAATGTATTAATACGCCAGTAACGGTGCCAGTAATAATGTATTAATACGCCAGTAACGGTGCCAGTAATACTGTATTAATACGCCAGTAACGGTGCCAGTAATAATGTATTAATACGCCAGTAAGGTGCCAGTAATAGTGTATTAATACGCCAGTAACGGTGCCAGTAATAATGTATTAATACGCCAGTAAGGTGCCAGTAATAATGTATTAATACGCCAGTAACGGTGCCAGTAATAATGTATTAATACGCCAGTAACGGTGCCAGTAATAATGTATTAATACGCCAGTAACGGTGCCAGTAATAATGTATTAATACGCCAGTAACGGTGCCAGTAATAATGTATTAATACGCCAGTAATGGTGCCAGTAATAATGTATTAATACGCCAGTAACGGTGCCAGTAATAATGTATTAATACGCCAGTAACGGTGCCAGTAATAATGTATTAATACGCCAGTAACGGTGCCAGTAATAATGTATTAATATGCCAGTAACGGTGCCAGTAATAATGTATTAATACGCCAGTAACGGTGCCAGTAATAATGTATTAATACGCCAGTAACGGTGCCAGTAATAATGTATTAATACGCCAGTAACGGTGCTAGTTATAATGTATTAATACGCCAGTAACGGTGCCAGTAATAATGTATTAATACGCCAGTAACGGTGCCAGTAATAATGTATTAATACGCCAGTAACGGTGCCAGTAATAATGTATTAATACGCCAGTAACGGTGCCAGTAATAATGTATTAATACGCCAGTAACGGTGCCAGTAATAATGTATTCATACACCAGTAAGGTTCCAGTAATAATGTATTAATACGCCAGTAATCAGTAATGGTGCCAGTAATAATGTATTCATACGCCAGTAATCAGTAATGGTGCCAGTAATAATGTATTCATACACCAGTAAGGTTCCAGTAATAATGTATTCATACACCTGTAAGGTTCCAGTAATAATCTATTAATACACCAGTAAGCAGTAACGGAGCCAGTAATAATGTATTCATACACCAGTAATGTGCCAGTAATAATGTATTCATACGCCAGTAAGCAGTAACGGAGCCAGTAATAATGTATTCATACACCAGTAATGTGCCAGTAATAATGTATTCATACGCCAGTAAGCAGTAACGGTGCCAGTAATAATGTATTCATACACCAGTAATGTGCCAGTAATAATGTATTCATACGCCAGTAAGCAGTAATGGTGCCAGCAATAATCTATTCATACACCAGTAAGCAGTAACGGTGCCAGTAATAATGTATTCATACACCAGTAAGCAGTAACGGTGCCAGTAATAATGTATTCATACGCCAGTAATGTGCCAGTAATAATGTATTCATACACCAGTAAGCAGTAACGGTGCCAGTAATAATGTATTCATACACCAGTAATGTGCCAGTAATAATGTATTCATACGCCAGTAATGTGCCAGTAATAATGTATTCATACACCAGTAAGCAGTAACGGTGCCAGTAATAATGTATTCATACACCAGTAATGTGCCAGTAATAATGTATTCATACGCCAGTAAGCAGTAACGGAGCCAGTAATAATGTATTAATACGCCAGTAACGGTGCCAGTAATAATGTATTAATACGCCAGTAACGGTGCCAGTAATAATGTATTAATACGCCAGTAACGGTGCCAGTAATAATGTATTAATATGCCAGTAACGGTGCCAGTAATAATGTATTAATACGCCAGTAACGGTGCCAGTAATAATGTATTAATACGCCAGTAACGGTGCCAGTAATAATGTATTAATACGCCAGTAACGGTGCTAGTTATAATGTATTAATACGCCAGTAACGGTGCCAGTAATAATGTATTAATACGCCAGTAACGGTGCCAGTAATAATGTATTAATACGCCAGTAACGGTGCCAGTAATAATGTATTAATACGCCAGTAACGGTGCCAGTAATAATGTATTAATACGCCAGTAACGGTGCCAGTAATAATGTATTCATACACCAGTAAGGTTCCAGTAATAATGTATTAATACGCCAGTAATCAGTAATGGTGCCAGTAATAATGTATTCATACGCCAGTAATCAGTAATGGTGCCAGTAATAATGTATTCATACACCAGTAAGGTTCCAGTAATAATGTATTCATACACCTGTAAGGTTCCAGTAATAATCTATTAATACACCAGTAAGCAGTAACGGAGCCAGTAATAATGTATTCATACACCAGTAATGTGCCAGTAATAATGTATTCATACGCCAGTAAGCAGTAACGGAGCCAGTAATAATGTATTCATACACCAGTAATGTGCCAGTAATAATGTATTCATACGCCAGTAAGCAGTAACGGTGCCAGTAATAATGTATTCATACACCAGTAATGTGCCAGTAATAATGTATTCATACGCCAGTAAGCAGTAATGGTGCCAGCAATAATCTATTCATACACCAGTAAGCAGTAAAGGTGCCAGTAATAATGTATTCATACACCAGTAAGCAGTAACGGTGCCAGTAATCATGTATTCATACGCCAGTAATGTGCCAGTAATAATGTATTCATACACCAGTAAGCAGTAACGGTGCCAGTAATAATGTATTCATACACCAGTAATGTGCCAGTAATAATGTATTCATACGCCAGTAATGTGCCAGTAATAATGTATTCATACACCAGTAAGCAGTAACGGTGCCAGTAATAATGTATTCATACACCAGTAATGTGCCAGTAATAATGTATTTATACGCCAGTAAGCAGTAATGGTGCCAGCAATAATCTATTCATACACCAGTAAGCAGTAACGGTGCCAGTAATAATGTATTCATACACCAGTAAGCAGTAACGGTGCCAGTAATAATGTATTCATACACCAGTAAGCAGTAACGGTGCCAGTAATAATGTATTCATACGCCAGTAAGCCTGCTCACCCGACTAAGAGGAGGCATGTGAGGCAATCACAACAACTCATTATACGGCTGAACACAGACTGAACAAGGGCTGAACATGGGCTGAACGAGGGCTGAACATGGGCTGAACAAGGGGTGAACAAGGGGTGAACAAGGGAAAGCAAAGGGGAGAAAAGGTCACATTTTTATAGGATCACTTGTGTGATTTCTGTCATTTTTTGATTCAATTTAGATTAATTTCCTTTTACGTTAGCAGTGAGTAATTGGCATGGCCCACTTACTGAGCATGCTGTGCTCTCCATAGACCCCCCTGCTAGGTGAAGAGATTCACACACACACACACACACACACACACACACACACACACACACACACACACACACACACACACACACACACACACACACACACACACACACACACACACACACACACACACACACATAGAGAAGTATACGGTACACAAGTACACACACACACACACACACACACACACACACACACACACACACACACACACACACACACACACACACACACACACACACACACACACACACACACACACACACACACACACACACACACACACACACACACACACACACATAGAGAAGTATACGGTACACAAGCACACACACACACACACACACACACACACACACACACACACACACACACACACACACACACACACACACACACACACACACACACACACACACACACACACACACACACACACACACACACACACACACTTTCTCTCTAAATACAAAGGAAGAAAGCAGTTTAGCAGCAGACATTTTGAATAACCACTACAGTACTACAGCTGTATAACCACTACAGTACTACAGCTGTATAACCACTACAGTCCTACAGCTGTATAACCACTACAGTACTACAGTACTACAGCTGTATAACCACTACAGTACTACAGCTGTATAACCACTACAGTACTACAGCTGTATAACCACTACAGTACTACAGCTGAATAACCACTACAGTACTACAGCTGTATAACCACTACAGTACTACAGCTGTATAACCACTACAGTACTACAGCTGTATAACCACTACAGTACTACAGCTGAATAACCACTACAGTACTACAGTACTACAGCTGTATAACCACTACAGTACTACAGCTGTATAACCACTACAGTACTACAGCTGAATAACCACTACAGTACTACAGCTGTATAACCACTACAGTACTACAGCTGTATAACCACTACAGTACTACAGCTGTATAACCACTACAGTACTACAGCTGTATAACCACTACAGTACTACAGCTGTATAACCACTACAGTACTACAGCTGTATAACCACTACAGTACTACAGCTGTATAACCACTACAGTACTACAGCTGAATAACCACTACAGTACTACAGCTGTATAACCACTACAGTACTACAGCTGTATAACCACTACAGTACTACAGCTGTATAACCACTACAGTACTACAGCTGTATAACCACTACAGTACTACAGCTGTATAACCACTACAGTACTACAGCTGAATAACCACTACAGTACTACAGCGACCATGGTCGTTAACATGGACCAAAAAGGATCTCTACTCAAATATGGTGGTACATTAGGGTGACAATGACAGATGTGCACTATTCTAAAAGATATTAACACAACACAAAGAAGTTGCAGAATCCATACACATAAACCGAGGGGGCTGTAATTTGTCCCCTATTCCCTATATACAGTAGTCATGCACTACTTTTGACCAGGGCCCTGGTCAAAAGTAGTGCACTATTTAGGGATTAGGGTGCACAACCTCAACTCATCCCAACACAACAAACCCTCCCCTTCCTCTCCTTCTCAATCCTCCAGACAACTGTCTAAAACACAAACGTCCACTCCAACATCCACACCATAGATCCCTTTCCTGCAATCAAAATACCTAGCGTTATTCATATTTTTCATAATTTCATAATTAATAAACCAAATATGCCGAAAATCCGGTGTCCAACGGTTTTGTTTTATTTCAGTCTCCTGTGATGTTTATAAAGTGTGATATTGGGATGCAAACTCAGAATTGAATACACTTCATCTGACATGGAACAAGTGTCTTCTTTTTTTAAAGCCCATAACCCTGTGTGTGAGGTGTATACTTTTGTTTCAAAGTAGATTTGTTTAAGGCTACCAACAAACACTCTGTGTGACCCTGATTTAGCCCACTGCAGTAAAAAGGTTAAGAGAGACTGATTGGACCGACCGTTGAGCACGTCTAGCATCTCATGGGTCAACATCCACACACATCCATCCACACACATCCATCCACATCCATCCATCCACATCCATCCATCCACATCCATCCATACACATCCATACACACACATCCATCCACACACATCCATCCACACACATCCATCCACACACATCCATCCACACACATCCATACACACACATCCATCCATACACATCCATACACACACATCCATCCACACACATCCATACATACACATCCAGAGATGTACAAGAGATTTATACCCGCAAGAGATGTATACCCGCAAGAGATGTGTACCCGCAAGAGATGTGTCAATGTATAATTCAAATTCTGGTTGGTGACTGACCTGGGCTGGCGCTGGGGGACCTGTCTGGGTGTCTCCTCCCCCAGGCGCCCCAGGGAGGGCGAGCGTGAACGGGGAGGGCGGGGAGCCCCCTTCCCCATGGTCCTGACTGTTCCATTGGGGCTGGGCATCTGCTGCTGCTGGGGCCGACGGGGTGACAAGCTACGAAGGGGAGAGTGGCTCGGCGAGGGCAGGGGTGACCGGTTGTTCACGTTCAGGTTGTTGTCGCTGTTGGAGCGTAGGAGCATAGACCGTGGAGCAGCTAGTGTACTCCGTGGGGCCTGCTGGCGCCGGGTGGGTTGGGCCGGCGCCTCCTTGAAAGGCACTGAAGGGAGGTATGGAGGGAGAGAGGGGGGGATTAGAACAAGTTTCAACACAGAGAAATATTACATAATTTGTCATTTCATCATTTCATTATTGTTCCTCCAAAATAAGCTGGTTGAATAATAGAATAAGTGGTATTTCTCTCTCTCTCGCTCTCTCTCTCTCGCACATGAACCCCCCCCCCCCCCCCCCACACACACACACACACACACTGCTTATTTGGGTTCAATAGAGAACCAAAGGTAGTCTCTAACCTTGAGGTATTAATAACTATAATTGAGCCTTAGTGGAGATGCAATGAGAGCTCCTAACTAGCTGGTCTCACAGGCTCAGAGCAGGCTGCCTGGCTGCCTGGCTGCCTGGCGGAGGAGGAGAGAACTTCTATTCAACTCAAGCTATAATAAGAGCCTTGGTGGAATTCCCCTGCGTTTGATGCAGTGCTCGGCTCACACAGCTGAAGCATGATTAATGATGATGTTTATTTCTCCGCTGCCTACTAAATACCAGGGAGGAATAAGAGGCTTGTATACAGCAATATAGGGTTTAACCCAGAGATGATTGGCCACTGTGTGAGAGAGATGACACTGCTTTGGAAAAGAAAGCAACCGTACTGTCATAGGAGAAGGTTCTATAAAAAGGCCTCTGAAGAATACCTCTTCCAAAAGGCCTGAGTATGTGTGTCAGACTCTCAAATACACAATTTAAAGCGATAACCCCTCAAAACTGTGACTGTACCTATGGAATGCATCATACTATAGAGTAGGTCCATGCTGCATTGAGAGGAACGGTCACATGTCCAACCCCCAATGGCAGGTCCCACCCCCTCTCCACCTGACTCTCCCACTAATGCTGATATCTGGATGGCCTATCATCAACAGCATAGGCATAGCTAATTAAAGATTGGTGATATGTATGGATCTACATCAGGGGTTTTCAACCTTTTCTTGCCCAAGGACCTCCTCTTTGGCAAACCAGCGACCCAGGGACCCCCATCAAATGTTAGCAAAGAAACGTGTCTTATCATCAGGTGAATGATAATGGCAAGGAGAAGTAATCAACATTTTAAAATGAATAGATTTAGTAAATAGTATTTCGTTATTTTGACAGCCAATTAGCTAGAAAAGTAACTACAAACACATTTTTGCTAAGAGCAGCTGTTTAGCTGGTTAAACAAAGGTTAGCCATCTGTTGGCAAAAAATTATGTCCAAGTCAAGAAAGCTTACCAGTAGCCAGCAGCACTTGCCGCACTGGTAGACTATTGACTGGTAGCCTTGACTGGTAGCCTATTGACTGGTAGCCTTTTGACTGGTAGCCTATTGACTGGTAGCCTTTTGACTGGTAGCCTTTGACTGGTAGCCTTTTGACTGGTAGACTATTGACTGGTAGCCTTTGACTGATAGCCTATTGACTGGTAGACTATTGACTGGTAGCCTATTGACTGGTAGCCTTTGACTGGTAGCCTTTTGACTGGTAGCCTATTGACTGGTAGCCTTTGACTGATAGCCTTTTGACTGGTAGCCTATTGACTGGTAGCCTATTGACTGGTAGACTATTGACTGGTAGCCTATTGACTGGTAGCCTATTGACTGGTAGCCTTTTGACTGGTAGACAAAGACTGGTAGACTATTGACTGGTAGACTATTGACTGGTAGACTATTGACTGGTAGCCTTTGACTGGTAGCCTTTTGACTGGTAGCCTTTGACTGGTAGCCTGTTGACAAGTAGCCTTTGACTGGTAGCCTATTGACTGGTAGCCTATTGACTGGTAGCCTTTGACTGTTAGACCATTGACTGGTAGCCTTTTGACTGGTAGAATATTGACTGGTAGCCTTTTGACTGGTAGACTATTGACTGGTAGCCTTTGACTGTTAGACCATTGACTGGTAGCCTTTTGACTGGTAGACTATTGACTGGTAGCCTTTTGACTGGTAGCCTTTGACTGTTAGACCATTGACTGGTAGCCTTTTGACTGGTAGTCTTTTGACTGGTAGACTATTGACTGGTAGCCTTTGACTGTTAGACCATTGACTGGTAGCCTTTTGACTGGTAGACTATTGACTGGTAGCCTTTTGACTGGTAGAGTATTGACTGGTAGCCTTTTGACTGGTAGACTATTGACTGGTAGCCTTTTGACTGGTTGACTATTGACTGGTAGCCTTTGACTGTTAGACTGCTGACTGACTTACACTCATATGTTATCTGGTGTACAGTACAGTACAGTACAGTACAGTACAGTATAGTACAGTACAGTACAGTACAGCACAGTACAGTAGGCTGTACTCTCATATGTTCTCTGGTGTACAGTACAGTACAGTACAGTACAGCACAGTACAGTAGGCTATACTCTCATATGTTCTCTGGTTATACAGTACAGTAGGGTACAGTAGGCTATACTCTCATATGTTCTCTGGTTATACAGTACAGTACAGTACAGTACAGTAGGCTATACTCTCAAATGTTCTCTGGTTATACAGTACAGTACAGTAGGCTCTACTCTCATATGTTATCTGGTTATACAGTACAGTACAGTACAGTACAGTACAGTAGGCTATACTCTCATATGTTATCTGGTTATACAGTACAGTACAGTACAGTAGGCTATACTCTCATATGTTCTCTGGTTATACAGTACAGTACAGTACAGTACAGTACAGTACAGTACAGTACAGTAGGCTATACTCTCATATGTTCTCTGGTTATACAGTACAGTACAGTACAGTACAGTAGGCTATAGTCTCATATGTTATCTGGTTATACAGTACAGTACAGTACAGTAGGCTATACTCTCATTTGTTCTCTGGTTATACAGTACAGCACAGTACAGTACACTACAGTAGGCTATACTCTCATATGTTCTCTGGTTATACAGTACAGTACAGTACAGTACAATAGGCTATACTCTCATATGTTCTCTGGTATACAGTACAGTACAGTACAGTACAGTACAGTACAGTACAGTACAGTACAGTACAGTAGGCTATACTCTCATATGTTCTCTGGTTAAACTGTACAGCGCAGTACAGTACAGTACAGTACAGTGCAGTGCAGTATAGCACAGCACAGTACAGTACAGTAGGCTCTACTCTCATATGTTCTCTGGTATACAGTACACTACACTACAGTACAGTACAGTACAGTAGGCTCTACTCTCATATATTCTCTGGTACACAGTACAGCTCTAACTCCAAAACGTTTTGGGACACTGTAAAGTCCATGGAGAACAAGAGCACCTCCTCCCAGCTGCCCACTGCACTGAGGCTAGGTAACACGGTCACCACTGATACATCCATGATAATCAAAAATTTCAATAAGCATTTCTCAACGGCTGGCCATGCCTTCCTCCTGGCTACTCCAACCCCGGCCAACAGCTCCGCCTCCACCGCAGCTACTCCCCCAGCCTCCCCAGCTTCTCCTTCACCCAAATCCAGACAGCAGATGTTCTGAAAGAGCTGCAAAACCTGGACCCGTACAAATCAGCTGAGCTAGACAATCTGTACCCTCTCTTTCTAAAACTATCCGCCGCCATTGTTGCAACCCCTATTACCAGCCTGTTCAACCTCTCTTTCGTATCGTCCGAGATCCCTAAAGATTGGAAAGCTGCCGCGGTCATCCCCCTCTTCAAAGGGGATGACACCCTAGACCCAAACTGTTACAGACCTATATCCATCCTGCCCTGCCTATCTAAAGTCTTCGAAAGCCAAATTAATAAACAGATCACTGACCATTTCGAATCCCACCGTACCTTCTCCGCTGTGCAATCCGGCTTCCGAGCTGGTTACGGGTGCACCTCAGCCACGCTCAAGGTACTAAACGATATCATAACCGCCATCGATAAAAGACAGTACTGTGCAGCCGTCTTCATCGACCTGGCCAAGGCTTTCGACTCTGTCAATCACCGTATTCTTATCGGCAGACTCAATAGCCTTGGTTTTTCTAATGACTGCCTCGCCTGGTTCACCAACTACTTTGCAGACAGAGTTCAGTGTGTCAAATCGGAGGGCATGTTGTCTGGACCTCTTGCAGTCTCTATGAGGGTACCACAGGGTTCAATTCTCGGGCCAACTCTTTTCTCTGTATATATCAATGATGTCGCTCTTGCTGCGGGCGATTCCCTGATCCACCTCTACGCAGACGACACCATTCTGTATACTTCTGGCCCTTCCTTGGACACTGTGCTAACTAACCTCCAAACGAGCTTCAATGCCATACAACACTCCTTCCGTGGCCTCCAACTGCTCTTAAACGCTAGTAAAACCAAATGCATGCTTTTCAACTGTTCGCTGCCCGCACCCGCCCGCCCGACTAGCATCACCACCCTGGACGGTTCCGACCTAGAATATGTGGACAACTATACTACTACGTGTCTGGCTAGACTGTAAACTCTCCTTCCAGACTCATATTAAACATCTCCAATCCAAAATCAAATCTAGAATCGGCTTTCTATTTCGCAACAAAGCCTCCTTCACTCACGCCACTAAACTTACCCTAGTAAAACTGACTATCCTACCGATCCTCGACTTCGGGGATGTCATCTACAAAATAGCTTCCAACACTCTACTCAGCAAACTGGATGCAGTCTATCACAGTGCCATCCGTTTTGTTACCAAATCACCTTATACCACCCACCACTGCGACCTGTATGCTCCAGTCGGCTGGCCCTCGCTACATATTCGTCGCCAGACCCACTGTCTCCAGGTCATCTATAAGTCTATGCTAGGTAAAGCTCCGCCTTATCTCAGTTCACTGGTCACGATAACAACACCCACCCGTAGCACACGTTCCAGCAGGTATATCTCACTGATCATCCCCAAAGCCAACACCTCATTTGGCCGCCTTTCCTTCCAGTTCTCTGCTGCCAGTGACTGGAACGAAATGCAAAAATCGCTGAAGTTGGAGACTTTTATTTCCCTCACCAACTTTAAACATCAACTATCTGAGCAGCTAACCGATCGCTGCAGCTGTACATAGTCCACCTGTAAATAGCCCACCCAATCTACCTACCTCATCCCCATACTGTTTTTATTTTATTTACTTTTCTGCTCTTTTGCACACCAGTATCTCTACTTGCACATCATCATCTGCTCATTTATCACTCCAGTGTTAATCTGCTAATTGTAATTATTCGCTCCTATGGCCTATTTATTGCCTACCTTCTCATGCCTTTTGCACACACTGTATATAGACTTTCTTTTTTCTACTGTGTCATTGACTTGTTTATCGTGTTATTGGCTTGTTTATTGTTTACTCCATGTGTAACTCTGTGTTGTTGTATGTGTCACACTGCTTTGCTTTATCTTGGCCAGGTCGCAGTTGTAAATGAGAACTTGTTCTCAACTAGCCTACCTGGTTAAATAAAGGTGAAATAATAAATAAATAAAAAACAGTACAGTACAGTACAGTACAGTAGGCTCTACTCTCATATGTTCTCTGGTTATACAGTACAGTACAGTACAGTAGGCTCTACTCTCATATGTTCTCTGGTATACAGTACAGTACAGTACAGTACAGTAGGCTCTACTCTCATATGTTCTCTGGTATACAGTACAGTACAGTACAGTACAGTACAGTACAGTACAGTACAGTAGGCTCTACTCTCATATGTTCTCTGGTATACAGTACAGTACAGTACAGTAGGCTCTTCTCTCATATGTGCTCTGGTATACAGTACAGTACAGTACAGTACAGTACAGTACAGTGCAGTACAGTACAGTACAGTACAGTACAGTAGGCTCTACTCTGATATTTTCTCTGGTATACACATATCTACAATGTGGGCCAAAATAGTTAACATTCCCTTGAGACTTTTTCAAGTGGTTATGAAAGCAGACATCAATATATAAACAAAAGGAGTTATGAAATGGTAACTAATATGGATTCAATAATTAACTTTTTAGTTCATTAGCAGTTGTTATTAAACCAATAAAAACTCATAACCTGTAAGAAACAACAACACGATGATATCAGTGATTAACCTAAAGGCATAAACAATAGAACCCACTCTCTCAGTTTCTATATGCCACACAAAGTATCAGTAACCACTCAATACACGGGAAGCCTTCAAAACCCATAAAAAAACCTCTAGCTCAAGTATCACTGCTTACCTTCTTTCTTCAAGGCATTCAGAAAAGACTTCATTTTCCCCCTTTTCCTTATTGCTTAATTGTTCATGGGAAATGTGGAGATATAAATAAATAGAAAAAGAGCGAATATGAAATGTATCCGAGTTTTGTAGTGGGAAAAAGCAGCAGCAAGTCGTTCCAGTGGTAAACCGCGTGACAATGGGAGGGAAAGAGATTGGCTGGGAAGGCAGGCAGGCAGAAGGACAGGGAGGGAAGGAAGGAAGGAGGGAGACAGGCAGGGAGGGAAGGAGGGAGACAGGAAGGCAGGGAGACAGGCAGGCAGGCAGGCAGGCAGGCAGGGAGGGAGGAAGGAAGGAGGGAGACAGGCAGGGAGGGAAGGAGGGAGACAGGCAGGCAGGGAGACAGGCAGGCAGGCAGGCAGGGAGGGAGGGAGACACACAGACAGGCAGGCAGGCAGGCGGGCAGGCAGGCAGGCAGCCAGGCAGGCAGGCAGGCAGGCAGGGAAACAGATAGACAGACAGGCAGGGAGACAGATAGAGAGACAGGCAGGGAGAGAGTGAGATAGACAGGCAACCAGGGAGACAGACAGGCAGGCAGGTAGACAGGCTGGCAGGGAGACAGGCAGGCAGGCAGGAAGACATTCAGCGAGAAAGGCAGGCAGAGAGACAGGCAGGGAGACAGGGGGACAGGCAGGCAGGGGAAAAGGCAGGCAGGGAGACAGGTAGTTAGGGTGACAAGCAGGAAGAGGAAGGCAGGGTGAAATGCAGGGAGACAGGCAGGGAGGCAGGGAGGCAGGGGGGAAAGGCAGGCAGGGAGCAGGCAGGGAGAGGGAGACTGGCAGCCAGGGAGAAAGGTGGGAAAAAAGGCAGACAGGGACGCAGAGAGAAAGGCAGGCAGGCAGAGAGACAGGGAGACATGCAGGGAGACAGGGACAAAGACAGCCAGGCAGGGGGAAAGGCAGGGAGACACACTGCTTGTTACTGACTATGAGAATGGGATCACAACGCACCAGTTCCATGCATCTCCATTTCCCTCTCGTCCTCTCACACTCAGTCTCTCTCTCTCTCTCTCTCTCTCTCTCTCTCTCTCTCTCTCTCTCTCTCTCTCTCTCTCTCTCTCTCTCTCTCTCTCTCTCTCTCTCTCTCTCTCTCTCACACACTCAGTCTCTCTCTCTCTCTCTCTCTCTCTCTCTCTCTCTCTCTCTCTCTCTCTCTCTCTCTCTCTCTCTCTCTCTCTCTCTCTCTCTCTCTCTCTATATATATATATATATATACATATATATATATATATGTATATGTCTCCCTCTCTCTCTCTCTCTCTCTCTCCCTCTCTCTCTCTATGTCTCTCTCTATATATCTCTCTCACACACAAACACTCTAACAGACAGTCAGATGCACTGAAGAAGAAAAAAACTCCCTAGACATAGCGTTGCTTCACCCAGGTTCAACATTCCAGAGACAAGCAGCACATGATCTCAGCAAGAATGTGTCAATTATTATAATCATTATGGATGGGGATAATTCAACTAAACCACAGCCACTTTGATTACTATCATTAACACTGATTTTAATATAAACCAGATTGCTAAACACTGTATTATCTAAAACTACTTCAATAATAATCCAAATGAATGATGTTGCCATAGATGACAGGGCAGGACACATTCTCAATACGTGGCTGTCAAACACATGGTGGAGAGGTGTTGCTTGCAGTCACATAACACCCAAATTAAACATGCATAAATCAATGTTCAGTGGAAACAGGTTTGGCGAGAGATTGGATTTTAACCCGTGCTTTCGCAGGAACAGCTGTATCGAAAACAAACCCTTTGTGTTGCTAGGCAACCTTAGCGAGGAAGTCTAAATTCGTTATTAGCAAGTTGCTTGTTGGTTGTGAAATTATGTGGGCGATTCCACGGCAGCATAGGCCGAAAATATTTCTGGTATCTCAGATTGTTCTGGCAATTCTCATAGTAACTTCATTGGGAGGAAAGATGTTTGACATGCCTTTTACATTTGTATCACAAACCATTTTCAAGAAAAGCATGATGAAAGTTTGAGATATTCATATTCATATTTATATTTATTTATTCATATTTAAATTCATATTCATATTACGTTGAATAAATTAATGTGCAAATGTGTATTTCAGAATCTAGATATACTCCATATTTCAGAAAATACTGTAAGGCATATAATGACACCATGATGTTGTCTGTATCATGTACGTTCACAGATCATAGGGTCTTACAGGAGACATGTTCAGGTCTAAGATGGGTCTAAAATGGCAACTTTCATGATGATTTAAAAAAAAAAAAAACATTGTAAAAATACAAGTGTGTCAAACATTCAGTTCAGTTTCTATGTGAGAATTACCAGAACAATGTGAGATACCAAAGATATTTTTCGGGCTATGCTGGCATGGCCCATTCGTAGTGTTTTTACCAAGCATTTGTAACCAAGCACTTACAGAACAACACATTCCAAATCCTATTGGAATGTGATTGAGAATTAAGACATGTTCTGATATTATGAAATGTTATTCCCTCTTGGGAATAACTTTAGGACTTTCATTGGGAAAACAACATATTGAATTCATATTGAATTGGCATTTGGAATTACTCTTTCCATCAACATTCCCTTAATTGCTCAGAATTAATCTAAAACCATTGGTGTGGTCGTTAGTAGTCTAAATATACAAGAACCAGTCCATTGAAAGCAACATGATAATGACCCTATACTAGATCCTGTGTAATGTACTGTCTATGATGAATTACAAAGCATCATGACTTCAAACCAGCCTAACATCTAACATCTAAATGACTGTAGGCTACAGGGGAACTGTGGATGGGGGAAATCTCTACGGACCACCTCTTCTCTTCTCTGGCACACAGATTGTTAGATAGCAACCTGACAAGCACCAACCTCTGCTTTCCTCTCCAAGGAACATTTTAAACCTGAACCTCCGTGTTATAACACCAGCCACTCAATCAATCAAACACAACGAAAAGAAAGAGCAGCTTGTGGTAGATCAATCTCAAAGAGGTAAAATAGTGACGAACCATCTTGTTTGAGCACCACAAACCCTGAGTGATGGATCCATAAAGATAGAATGATAGAACAACACTTATGTCACCACATTGATCAGTGATGCAGTAGATTATACAACGATGCAACAGTGATAATTGATCACATGACAAGGATACTGAAGTAACAGCACTGATGAGTCTACATTTTCAGTAACAATCATGAAAAAAACAACCACCAATGTATAGATACACGCCATATAAAGAGGCTACCTCCCTACCCATGGGTCTTCCATCGAGGAACCGACCAGATCTGAGATCCCGAAAGCCAATTATCACATGGATCTGGGAACCATGGCAACCACGACTGGATTTATATGGGACACGGATTTACATAGTTGACTGTAGAACAAGGCAGATGCTGTAGGTTTATGTGTCATGACTGCAGCCATGATGTTGAACTATATAATACAAATTCTGTTACACTCTTAGAAAAAAAGGGTTCCCAAAGGGTCCTTCGGCTGTTTCCATGGGAGAATCCTTTATGGTTCCAGGTAGAACCCTTTTTGGTTCCAGGTAGACCCGTTTCGGGTTCCATGTAGAAGCCTCTGTGGAAAGGGTTCTACATTGAACCCAAAAGGGTTCTACCTGGAACCAAAAAGGGTTCTTCAAAGGTTTCCCCTATGGGGACAGCCGAAGAACCCTTTTAGGTTCTAGATAGTACCTTTTTTTCCTAAGCGTGTATAAACCAATGTAATGAGGTTAGCTGTCACAAAGACCTTCACTCTCAGACTGAAGCTAATCAGCCCGACTATGACTCAAGGGGCAAATGCAAAAAGACAATTAAATAATGAAATAATTGGTTTGCAGCACCCTTTATATTTACGGAAGAATGTGGTCACAAAACATGAAGGAAGAAGTGATAACAGAGGACGGAGAAAAGGGACTGTTGGGGGTTGTAAATGCATGACAAAGGAGTTATGTGTCAGTGTCTATTTGGAGAGGAAGAGACAGAAATCCCCTGACACTTGTACGGTAAGATTGCAAGATTGTAAGACTGCTGGCACTAGCATTAAGTTGACTGTATGCCAGAAGGAGAGTACATAATGTCACAGTCTTGGACCCTTGGCCTAAGGACACAGGAAAAAACAGATTCCATCAGATACAAAGTGGCATCTATAGAAAGATGACAGAGAAGATTGTAATCTGCATCCCATGCACCTTAGTGTATGTACTGTAATGTACAGTCGTGGCCAAAAGTTTTGAGAATGACACAAATATTAATTTTCACAAAGTCTGCTGCCTCAGTTTGTATGATGGCAATTTGCATATACTCCAGAATGTTATGAAAAGTGATCAGATGAATTGCAATTAATTGCAAAGTCCCTATTTGCCATGCAAATGAACTAAATCCCCCAAAAACATTTCCACTGCATTTCAGCCCTGCCACAAAAGGACCAGCTGACATCATGTCAGTGATTCTCTCATTAACACAAGTGTGAGTGTTGATGAGGACAAGGCTGGAGATCACTCTGTCATGCTGATTGAGTTCGAATAACAGACTGGAAGCTTCAAAAAGAGGGTGGTGCTTGGAATCATTGTTCTTCCTCTGTCAACCATGGTTACCTGCAAGGAAACACATACCGTCATCATTGCTTTGCACAAAAAGGGCTTCACAGGCAAGGATATTGCTGCGAGTAAGATTGGACCTAAATCAACCATTTATCAGATCACCAAGAACTTCAAGGAGAGCGGTTCAATTGTTGTGAAGAAGGCTTCAGGGCGCCCAAGAAAGTCCAGCAAGCGCCAGGACCATCTCCTAAAGTTGATTCAGCTGCCGGATCGGGGCACCACAAGTACAGAGCTTGCTCAGGAATGGCAGCAGGCAGGTGTGAGTGCATCTGCACACACAGTGAGGCGAAGACTTTTGGAGGATGGCCTGGTGTCAAGAAGGGCAGCAAAGAAGCCACTTCTCTCCAGGAAAAACATCAGGGACAGACTGATATTCTGCAAAAGGTACAGGGATTGGACTGCTGAGGACTGGGGTAAAGTCATTGTCTCTGATGAATCCCCTTTCCGATTGTTTGGGGCTTCCGGAAAAAAGCTTGTCTGTAGAAGACAAGGTGAGCGCTACCATCAGTCCTATGTCATGCCAACAGTAAAACATCCTGAGACCATTCATGTGTGGGGTAGCTTCTCAGCCAAGGGAGTGGGCTCACTCACAATTTTGCCTAAGAACAAAGCCATGAAGAAAGAATGGTACCAACACATCCTTCGAGAGCAACTTCTCCCAACCATCCAGGAACAGTTTGCTGACGAACAATGCCTTTTCCAGCATGATGAAGCACCTTGCCATAAGGCAAAAGTGATAACTAAGTGGCTCGGGGAACAAAACATCGATATTTTGGGTCCATGGCTTGGAAACTCCCCAGACCTTAATCCCATTGAGAACTTGTGGTCAATCCTCAAGAGGCGGGTGGACAAACAAAAACCCACAAATTCTGACAAACTCCAAGCATTGATTATGCAAGAATGGGCTGCCATCAGTCAGGATGTGGCCCAGAAGTTAATTGACAGCATGCCAGGGCAGATTGCAGAGGTCTTGAAAAAGAAGGGTCAACACTGCAAATATTGACTCTTTGCATCAACTTCATGTAATTGTCAATAAAAGCCTTTGACACTTATGAAATGCTTGTAATTATACTCCAGTATTCCATAGTAACATCTGACAAAAATATCTAAAGACACTGAAGCAGCAAACTTTGTGGAAATTAATATTTGTGTCATTCTCAAAACTTTTGGCCATGACTGTACTGTACTGTACTGTACTGTACTGTACTGTACTGTATACCAGAGAACATATGAGAGTAGAGCCTACTATACTCTACTGTATACCAGAGAACATATGAGAGTGACAGAGAACAGTGCAGCAGACAGACAGATTACATAACACAGCTGATCAATCCATGCCTATTTAAATCATAGTGGTCACCAACCAGGCAACAGCATTGTAAAGTATTTAGAGGATAGGAGAGGATGTGCCCTTTGGGAAGAACAGAGGGAGATTGTCCCATACAAATCACAGATAACTACTTGAATGCTGTCTGTTCTTCTCAAAAGTATGCTGCTATCTTAGTGAATGCATTCTATATGTATGCTGCTATCTTAGTGAATGCATTCTATATGTATGCTGCTATCTTACTGAATTCATTCTATATGTATGCTGCTATCTTAGTGAATGCATTCTATATGTATGCTGCTATCTTAGTGAATGCATTCTATATGTATGCTGCTATCTTAGTGAATTCATTCTATATGTATGCTGCTATCTTACTGAATGCATTCTATATGTATGCTGCTATCTTAGTGAATGCATTCTATATGTATGCTGCTATCTTACTGAATGCATTCTATATGTATGCTGCTATCTTACTGAATTCATTCTATATGTATGCTGCTATCTTACTGAATGCATTCTATATGTATGCTGCTATCTTACTGAATGCATTCTATATGTATGCTGCTATCTTACTGAATGCATTCTATATGTATGCTGCTATCTTACTGAATGCATTCTATATGTATGCTGCTATCTTACTGAATGCATTCTATATGTATGCTGCTATCTTACTGAATTCATTCTATATGTATGCTGCTATCTTAGTGAATGCATTCTATATGTATGCTGCTATCTTACTGAATTAATTCTATATGTATGCTGCTATCTTAGTGAATGCATTCTATATGTATGCTGCTATCTTACTGAATGCATTCTATATGTATGCTGCTATCTTACTGAATGCATTCTATATGTATGCTGCTATCTTACTGAATGCATTCTATATGTATGCTGCTATCTTACTGAATGCATTCTATATGTATGCTGCTATCTTACTGAATGCATTCTATATGTATGCTGCTATCTTACTGAATGCATTCTATATGTATGCTGCTATCTTACTGAATGCATTCTATATGTATGCTGCTATCTTACTGAATGCATTCTATATGTATGCTGCTATCTTACTGAATGCATTCTATATGTATGCTGCTATCTTAGTGAATGCATTCTATATGTATGCTGCTATCTTACTGAATTCATTCTATATGTATGCTGCTATCTTAGTAAATGCATTCTATATGTATGCTGCTATCTTACTGAATGCATTCTATATGTATGCTGCTATCTTAGTGAATTCATTCTATATGTATGCTGCTATCTTACTGAATGCATTCTATATGTATGCTGCTATCTTAGTGAATGCATTCTATATGTATGCTGCTATCTTACTGAATTCATTCTATATGTATGCTGCTATCTTACTGAATGCATTCTATATGTATGCTGCTATCTTACTGAATGCATTCTATATGTATGCTGCTATCTTAGTGAATTCATTCTATATGTATGCTGCTATCTTACTGAATGCATTCTATATGTATGCTGCTATCTTACTGAATTCATTCTATATGTATGCTGCTATCTTACTGAATGCATTCTATATGTATGCTGCTATCTTACTGAATTCATTCTATATGTATGCTGCTATCTTACTGAATGCATTCTATATGTATGCTGCTATCTTACTGAATTCATTCTATATGTATGCTGCTATCTTACTGAATGCATTCTATATGTATGCTGCTATCTTACTGAATGCATTCTATATGTATGCTGCTATCTTACTGAATTCATTCTATATGTATGCTGCTATCTTAGTGAATTCATTCTATATGTATGCTGCTATCTTACCAAATTCATTCTATATGTATGCTGCTATCTTAGTGAATGCATTCTATATGTATGCTGCTATCTTACTGAATGCATTCTATATGTATGCTGCTATCTTACTGAATTCATTCTATATGTATGCTGCTATCTTACTGAATGCATTCTATATGTATGCTGCTATCTTAGTGAATTCATTCTATATGTATGCTGCTATCTTACTGAATGCATTCTATATGTATGCTGCTATCTTAGTGAATGCATTCTATATGTATGCTGCTATCTTACTGAATTCATTCTATATGTATGCTGCTATCTTACTGAATGCATTCTATATGTATGCTGCTATCTTACTGAATGCATTCTATATGTATGCTGCTATCTTAGTGAATTCATTCTATATGTATGCTGCTATCTTACTGAATTCATTCTATATGTATGCTGCTATCTTAGTGAATGCATTCTATATGTATGCTGCTATCTTAGTGAATGCATTCTATATGTATGCTGCTATCTTACTGAATGCATTCTATATGTATGCTGCTATCTTACTGAATGCATTCTATATGTATGCTGCTATCTTAGTGAATTCATTCTATATGTATGCTGCTATCTTACTGAATTCATTCTATATGTATGCTGCTATCTTACTGAATGCATTCTATATGTATGCTGCTATCTTAGTGAATGCATTCTATATGTATGCTGCTATCTTACTGAATTCATTCTATATGTATGCTGCTATCTTACTGAATGCATTCTATATGTATGCTGCTATCTTACTGAATGCATTCTATATGTATGCTGCTATCTTAGTGAATTCATTCTATATGTATGCTGCTATCTTAGTGAATTCATTCTATATGTATGCTGCTATCTTACTGAATGCATTCTATATGTATGCTGCTATCTTAGTGAATGCATTCTATATGTATGCTGCTATCTTACTGAATGCATTCTATATGTATGCTGCTATCTTACTGAATTCATTCTATATGTATGCTGCTATCTTAGTGAATGCATTCTATATGTATGCTGCTATCTTACTGAATGCATTCTATATGTATGCTGCTATCTTACTGAATGCATTCTATATGTATGCTGCTATCTTACTGAATGCATTCTATATGTATGCTGCTATCTTACTGAATGCATTCTATATGTATGCTGCTATCTTACTGAATTCATTCTATATGTATGCTGCTATCTTAGTGAATTCATTCTATATGTATGCTGCTATCTTACTGAATGCATTCTATATGTATGCTGCTATCTTACTGAATGCATTCTATATGTATGCTGCTATCTTACTGAATGCATTCTATATGTATGCTGCTATCTTACTGAATGCATTCTATATGTATGCTGCTATCTTACTGAATGCATTCTATATGTATGCTGCTATCTTACTGAATGCATTCTATATGTATGCTGCTATCTTAGTGAATGCATTCTATATGTATGCTGCTATCTTACTGAATGCATTCTATATGTATGCTGCTATCTTACTGAATTCATTCTATATGTATGCTGCTATCTTACTGAATGCATTCTATATGTATGCTGCTATCTTACTGAATGCATTCTATATGTATGCTGCTATCTTACTGAATGCATTCTATATGTATGCTGCTATCTTACTGAATGCATTCTATATGTATGCTGCTATCTTACTGAATGCATTCTATATGTATGCTGCTATCTTACTGAATGCATTCTATATGTATGCTGCTATCTTACTGAATGCATTCTATATGTATGCTGCTATCTTAGTGAATGCATTCTATATGTATGCTGCTATCTTAGTGAATTCATTCTATATGTATGCTGCTATCTTACTGAATGCATTCTATATGTATGCTGCTATCTTAGTGAATGCATTCTATATGTATGCTGCTATCTTACTGAATTCATTCTATATGTATGCTGCTATCTTACTGAATGCATTCTATATGTATGCTGCTATCTTAGTGAATGCATTCTATATGTATGCTGCTATCTTACTGAATTCATTCTATATGTATGCTGCTATCTTACTGAATGCATTCTATATGTATGCTGCTATCTTACTGAATTCATTCTATATGTATGCTGCTATCTTACTGAATGCATTCTATATGTATGCTGCTATCTTACTGAATTCATTCTATATGTATGCTGCTATCTTACTGAATGCATTCTATATGTATGCTGCTATCTTACTGAATGCATTCTATATGTATGCTGCTATCTTACTGAATTCATTCTATATGTATGCTGCTATCTTAGTGAATTCATTCTATATGTATGCTGCTATCTTACTAAATTCATTCTATATGTATGCTGCTATCTTAGTGAATGCATTCTATATGTATGCTGCTATCTTACTGAATGCATTCTATATGTATGCTGCTATCTTACTGAATTCATTCTATATGTATGCTGCTATCTTACTGAATGCATTCTATATGTATGCTGCTATCTTACTGAATGCATTCTATATGTATGCTGCTATCTTAGTGAATGCATTCTATATGTATGCTGCTATCTTACTGAATTCATTCTATATGTATGCTGCTATCTTACTGAATGCATTCTATATGTATGCTGCTATCTTACTGAATGCATTCTATATGTATGCTGCTATCTTAGTGAATTCATTCTATATGTATGCTGCTATCTTACTGAATTCATTCTATATGTATGCTGCTATCTTAGTGAATGCATTCTATATGTATGCTGCTATCTTAGTGAATGCATTCTATATGTATGCTGCTATCTTACTGAATGCAGTCTATATGTATGCTGCTATCTTACTGAATGCATTCTATATGTATGCTGCTATCTTAGTGAATTCATTCTATATGTATGCTGCTATCTTACTGAATTCATTCTATATGTATGCTGCTATCTTACTGAATGCATTCTATATGTATGCTGCTATCTTAGTGAATTCATTCTATATGTATGCTGCTATCTTACTGAATGCATTCTATATGTATGCTGCTATCTTAGTGAATGCATTCTATATGTATGCTGCTATCTTACTGAATTCATTCTATATGTATGCTGCTATCTTACTGAATGCATTCTATATGTATGCTGCTATCTTACTGAATGCATTCTATATGTATGCTGCTATCTTAGTGAATTCATTCTATATGTATGCTGCTATCTTACTGAATTCATTCTATATGTATGCTGCTATCTTAGTGAATGCATTCTATATGTATGCTGCTATCTTAGTGAATGCATTCTATATGTATGCTGCTATCTTACTGAATGCAGTCTATATGTATGCTGCTATCTTACTGAATGCATTCTATATGTATGCTGCTATCTTAGTGAATTCATTCTATATGTATGCTGCTATCTTACTGAATTCATTCTATATGTATGCTGCTATCTTACTGAATGCATTCTATATGTATGCTGCTATCTTAGTGAATGCATTCTATATGTATGCTGCTATCTTACTGAATTCATTCTATATGTATGCTGCTATCTTACTGAATGCATTCTATATGTATGCTGCTATCTTACTGAATGCATTCTATATGTATGCTGCTATCTTAGTGAATTCATTCTATATGTATGCTGCTATCTTAGTGAATTCATTCTATATGTATGCTGCTATCTTACTGAATGCATTCTATATGTATGCTGCTATCTTAGTGAATGCATTCTATATGTATGCTGCTATCTTACTGAATGCATTCTATATGTATGCTGCTATCTTACTGAATTCATTCTATATGTATGCTGCTATCTTAGTGAATGCATTCTATATGTATGCTGCTATCTTACTGAATGCATTCTATATGTATGCTGCTATCTTACTGAATGCATTCTATATGTATGCTGCTATCTTACTGAATGCATTCTATATGTATGCTGCTATCTTACTGAATGCATTCTATATGTATGCTGCTATCTTACTGAATTCATTCTATATGTATGCTGCTATCTTAGTGAATTCATTCTATATGTATGCTGCTATCTTACTGAATGCATTCTATATGTATGCTGCTATCTTACTGAATGCATTCTATATGTATGCTGCTATCTTACTGAATGCATTCTATATGTATGCTGCTATCTTACTGAATTCATTCTATATGTATGCTGCTATCTTAGTGAATTCATTCTATATGTATGCTGCTATCTTACTGAATGCATTCTATATGTATGCTGCTATCTTACTGAATGCATTCTATATATATGCTGCTATCTTAGTGAATGCATATACAGCACTATAGACAGTATTCTACTATATGTGTAGGGTGGAGTTGCCACTCATAAACAGTATGCAGTGTGTGTGTGTGTGTGTGTGTGTGTGTGTGTGTGTGTGTGTGTGTGTGTGTGTGTGTGTGTGTGTGTGTGTGTGTGTGTGTGTGTGTGTGTGTGTGTGTGTGTGTGTGTGTGTGTGTGTGTGTGTGTGTGTGTGTATGCATGGCGTGTGTGTGTGTGTGTGTGTGTGTGTGTGTGTGTGTGTGTGTGTGTGTGTGTGTGTGTGTGTGTGTGTGTGTGTGTGTGTGTGTGTGTGTGTGTGTGTGTGTGTGTGTGTGTGTGTGTGTGTGTGTGTGTGAGTGTGTGTGTGTTCTCATCCCAGTCCCACTATGTAGGCCAGCTCCATTGTGAACTGTGGCTAAGTGTGGATTGGAGCAGTACTGACTGTCTTTAGATGAGAGAGGAAGCACAGAGCAGGTCCATCCACCAGGAAACACAATAGCCCATTCAGAGTGGAAGCTCTTTGGTCTACAACGTACATCATTCATAAAGCAAGTGAATTGCGCATGCCTTAACTCACATTCAATACAACACATTTGCCAGCAACCCTTTCCTAGACTGGTAACCTGCTATGCTCAATGGTTTACCACTCTTTTTTTAAATTTATTTTATTTTATTTTTTTATATATATATTTTTATTTTATTTTATTTTTTGGGGGTGGATCAGCTTAATATTGCGGAAAGAATTTTGCTTCCAATGTAATTGTCTGCATCATTTCCAATCCCCCATATTTTTTGGGTAAATATATATATCCATACACGCATGCATACATATACACATATATACATACACATACCTATATAGACATACTTTTTTAAAGAATATACCTTTATTATTATTCCCCGCCACCCTACCACCGATCCCCCAATTGGAGTAAACTAATAAACACTTCTGCTTTTACCTTCAATTTATACATCTTATACCCATTTTACAGACACAGTCTACTTTACAATAGTTCTCTCTTGTTTGTTCTTAGTCCTTCCTCTATTTCTGATGTCCATCCAGTTTGATTTCTATTTGTAACTGTGCTATTTCACAAAAGCTCCGCACCTATACACATTTCACAGATCCCGTATGCCCTACATTGTTTATCTTGTTATTAGTCCCACCCTTCAGTTCCACTCAACCCTTCCCATCTATCTTCCAACATCATCCATTTCGGATTTTTATTTGCCATATATTTTTCAACTGTGCTGTGATGCTTCACAAAAGATTTGAACCTTCCTATTCTCATAGCTTCTACAGATTGTAAATTAAAAATAAACATTTTTGCTAAAATAATTATTATATTATTGATTGATTGACTATGGCTTTTCAAATCCCCCAGTATTGCTATCTGTAGCGTTAGTTCTAGGCAAATGTTGCAATTCTTCAGCCATTCCTGGACCTGTGACCAAAAACGAGCTACATATGGACAATACCAAAATAAATGATCTAATGACTCTGCCTCCTCACAACAGAATCTGCAGAGCTGGGAAGATTGTATACCCCATATATATAACATTCTATTAGATGCAAGAATTTTGTACAGTAATTTAAATTGAAAAATTTGAAGTTTTGAATCGGGCGTTGTTTTGCGTATCAATTCATAAACCATGTGCCATGGAATGGGTACATCGAAAATCTCTTCCCAACTATTTTGCAATTTATATAGCACAGCTGTCAGTTTTTAGGTCCTTAAATGAAATTGGTATATGTTTTTATTTATCACACTTTTCTTTAACCATTTATGTTCTTTAATACAGGGCCGACATACAAGTTCCTTACTTTTTTCCCCTTCTACTTGCCTCTTCCATTTTTGTGGTAATGCTGCAATTAATTGGTTGTAATTTTGGGTAGAGCAGACATTTCCATATGTCTGTGTTAGCTGCATGTGTGACATAACTCCACCAGTCCTATTTATGATATCATTCACAAAAATTATACCTTTTTTAAACATTTCTTCGATAAATACAGTTTTTTTATCAATTACTATATTTGAATTTAACCACAATATTTGTTGTACTATTTGTTCCGTCCTTTCAGGTGGATTAAACTGAAATTGCAACCAACTTTCTAAGGCTTGTTTAAAAAATAAGGATATTTTGGAGATTATTTCCTTTTCAAACAACCGAAAGTGAGCAGGTGTAATCTGAATAAAGGGAAAAAGGCCCTTCTTGAACATAGGATGAGACATTCGTACCAATTTACTAGAGAACCAGTTTGGATTTAAGTATAACTTTTGTATGACTGATGCCTTTAGTGAGAGGTCTAATGCTTTAATATTTAATAATTTCTGCCCTCCGAATTCATATTCGTTATATAAATAGGCCCTTTTAATTTTATCTGGCTTGCCGTTCCAAATAAAATGGAATATTTTTTGTTCATATAATTTAAAAAGCAGGTCACTAGGTGTAGGCAAAACCATAAGCAAATAGGTAAACTGTGATATGACTAAAGAGTTAATCAGGGTGATTTTTCCACAAATAGACAGGTATTTTCCTTTCCATGGTAGCAAGATCTTATCTATTTTTGCTAACTTTCTATAAAAATGTATTGGAGTGAGATCATTTCTTTCTTTTGGGATTTTTATACCGAGTATGTCCACATCTCCGTCAGACCATTTAATTGGTAAACTACATGGCAATATAAAATGTGTATTTTTTAGTGATCCAATACGTAATATGGTACATTTATCATAATTTGGTTTTAATCCAGAGAGGATAGCAAAGGTTTTTAGGTCCTCTATGAGGCCCTGGAGAGACTCTAGTTGTGGTTTTAAAAGAAAACATGAATCATCAGCGTACAATGACACCTTAGTTTTTAAGCCACGGATTTCTAATCCATTAATATTAATGTTTGATCTAATTTTAACAGCTAACATTTCGATGGCAATAATAAATAGATATGCCGATAGTGGACAACCTTGTTTTACTCCTCTAGATAGTTAAAAAATGTCTGAGATGTAGCCATTATTTACTATTTTACACCTAGGGTTACTATACATAATTTTAAGCCATTTTATAAGAGATTTCCCAAAATTGAAATATTCTAGGCATTTATATATAAACTCCAGTCGTACTTTATCAAAAGCCTTTTCAAAATCAGCTATGAAAACCAGGCCTGGTGTCCCCGATATTTCATAGTGTTCTATTGTTTCCAGTACTTGCCTTATATTATCTCCAATGTATCGTCCATGTAAAAAACCTGTCTGATTAGGATGAATAATATCTGACAAAACTTTTTTTATTCTATGCGCCAAGCATTTTGCTAGGATTTTTGCATCACAACACTGAAGTGTAAGAGGTCTCCAATTTTTTCATTGGACTGGATCTTTATATATACCACTTGGGTCCTGTTTCAGTAATAACGATATCAGACCTTCTTGTTGCGTGTCTGATAATCTACCATTTATATAGGAGTGGTTAAAACAAGCTAATAATGGTCCTTTGAGTATATCAAAAAAAGTTTTGTATACTTCCACTGGTATGCCATCCAGCCCTGGAGTTTTCCCATCCTTAAAGGCCCCAATTGCATCAAGCAGTTCCTCCTCTGTAATTTGGCCTTCACATGAGTCTTTCTGTACAGATGTTAATTTTACATTATTAATAGGAAAAAACTCCATACAATTAGTTTCAGTTAGTGGAGATGGAGGAGCCTGAAACGAAAACATATTCTTAAAGTACTTTACTTCCTCTTTCAAAATATCATTTGGTGAATCATGCGTGACTCCATCATTTGTAACAAGTTTTAATACATTTTTTTTGGTAGCATTTCTATATTGAAGATTGAAAAAGAATTTGGTGCATTTTTCCCCATATTCCATCCAGTTCGCTTTATTTTTATAATATATTACACTGGATCTTTCTTGAATAAGTTCCTCCATTTCTTTTTGTTTTTCCTCTAACTTATTCTGTGCCTCTATGGTACCGTTTTTATTGCTATCTAACTGTACTGTTAGTCCTTCAATTTCCTTTGTTAATATGGACTCTTTTGATCTAAATTCCCTTTGTTTTATAGATGAGTACTGAATTGCATGGCCTCTAAAGGCACACTTAAAAGTGTCCCATACAATAAGGGGATCTGCTGTACCTATGTTATGTCTGAAAAAGTCAGTTATAAAATCTTCTGTCCTAGTTCTAAACAATTTATCATCTAGTAGACTTTGATTAAATTTCCAATACCCTCTCTCAAATTCTGTAAGAGAAATATATATGCCAATTATGTGATGATCCGACCGCATTCTGTCCGCTATCAACACTTTTTTAACTTTTGGTGCCAGAGAGAATGGTATAAGAAAGTAGTCAAGACGACTAGCTTGATTCAGCCTCCGCCATGTATATCTCACTAAATCAGGGTATTTAAGTCTCCATATATCCACTAATTCCAATATATCCATGACATTCATGATTTCCTTAAGTGCCTGAGGGTGATAGTTTGTAGTGTGATTTCCTTTCCGGTCTATAGAGGTATTTAAGACCGTATTAAAATCTCCCACTATAATAATAGAGTCTAGTGTTGCTTGTAGAGTTGATAAATTGTTATATATATTTTCAAAGAAGCTTGGATCATCATTATTCGGACCGTATAGGTTAACAAGCCATATTTGTTTATTGTCCAATAACATATTTAAAATAATCCATCTACCTTGAGGATCTGTTTGGACAATTTGCACATTTGGATCAAAATTATTGTTAATTAAAACCATCACCCCTTTTGAATTTCTTTGCCCATGGGAGAAATATTAAATGTAAATGTAATATATTTTGCCCCCCCATTTCTTTTTCCACAAAACTTCATCTAAAACTGTTGAATGGGTTTCCTGTAAACAATAGATATTATAATCCTTCTCTTTTAGCCAGGTAAATAATGATCGTCTTTTCTTATTATCTGCTAAGCCATTACAATTGTAACTGGCTATACTTATTTCACCACTTACCATAATGAGACACACCTTTCATTCTTTTAATCAGAATATATTTTTGTAAACGTACTATTAAAAAGTAACATAATGATTGAGTGTCTATATAGTTGTACCATGATATTTGCATTTCTACTAAGTAAACCTCCAATTGGTCCCTACTATTCCACCCGCTAAAAGGCCTCATCTCGAGATGGCTTGTCATCCCAATGCCCGGCAGACCACCCTCGACCCCCTGTATCCCATAGCCCTGAACCGACTGGGATCCATTCTTTGAAAAGAGCATACAGTGCCATTTACCGAATTGAAGTAGATCAATTGCCATATGCATTTCCATTGCCCTCACCTCGATTTGTATTATATATATCTGTGGATCATCCTCTATTGTCCCTAACATCTTTTACTTACATTTAAGTCATTTAGCAGACGCTCTTAACCAGAGCGACTTACAAATTGGTGCATTCACCTTATGATATCCAGTGGAACAACCACTTTACAATAGTGCATCTAACTCTTTTAAGGGGGGGGGGGGGGGGGGTTAGAGGGATTACTTTATCCTATCCTAGGTATTCCTTAAAGAGGTGGGGTTTCAGGTGTCTCCGGAAGGTGGTGATTGACTCCGCTGACCTGGCGTCGTGAGGGAGTTTGTTCCACCATTGGGGTGCCAGAGCAGCGAACAGTTTTGCCAGAGCAGCGAACAGTTTTGATACTTCTTCCTTCGCAACAGTTGTGGGATACACACATACACCCACACACACTCAGCCCTTACCCCCACACAACCATAAGCTCACTTTCTCAACAATTGCACCATCCCAGAGCCCAACTCAAGATGGGTCATGATTTACAAATGCACTTGCAGTTGCAGCTGCATGAGAAGGCCTGCAAGACCGCGCAAAAAATGAGCAAAAATTGAGAGATTTATTTACCATTGTCACATCCTAGATAATGGAGGTCAAATGTACACCTTATTCCTGAAACACCCACAATACGGCCACCCGTCATGACCATGTCCCCACGCATCTCCATGCAGTCCGACTTTGATTTTGTGCCGCCAGGGCCACAATAATATACCCCCTCTCTGAATGTCCGAGTGTGACCCCCTCCCCATGGGTTACTGCAGCTAGTGTTGCCAGCACTGCCACTGCCTGGGTGGGGGCACCCCACCGGAATCCCCACCGGCTAGGTACAAGGTCGTCAAGGTTCTCATTAGCAGCTTTGAGAATTTCCTTGTATATTATGCTCTCCCTTTAGGGGGCTTTGGCTTTGCAGGACCAACCCTGCCAAGCAGGCTCAGAATCTTGAGGGGGCAGTGCTGCTCTTGGTCTCTGACCTCATTTTAGCTGCATACAGACCGCTTACAGCGAGCACATAAAACAGTTAGGGACTTCTCCTTAGTATCTGGGTCATTCAGGTGGGTGTCTAGGGTATAGGGCCATGGACCGTACCATTAAAATAGGATAATAAATAATTAGATATAATTTATTTTAAAAAATAAAAATAATGTAGTTGTCCATGATAGGACAATAAATAAATAAGACGTATAATTCATTATAAAAGTATATCCATCATCTGAACAACATTGAAAGCCCTCTCATACCCGGCTCACAGCAATACATTGGCTCTGGGATATGCAACCATTTCATTACTCACTCACTCAACTTTCCAAACATAACAAATAAAATAAAAAATAAACACAAACCATACAATCCACACATACTGTGCCTTCTGTTTACTTAGTTTCTATCTTCACTATGTTGAATTAGTGCTTGTGTGTTCAATTAGTTATATGTGAAGATTTATAGAAAAGCTATATTTTTTATTGTATTGTTACAATCTGTAACCGGGCTTGAATTGTGTTTATTTTCCTCGTCTATGAGAACTTTGTAATTTTTTAAATAACCATGGAGTAGTCTTTGTGTCTCTGAACAACTGGTTATCAATATATAGTTTATCAACAACGAGAGCTACTCGTTTCGCTTTTAATCTATTTTCTTTGAAAATTGGATACAGAACTTTGCGCCGTTCTGCAATTTCCTTCGGAAACTGATCATTCATGCCAATTTTGGTCCCAGCAAGTCTTTTACCCAGGCTTTTAACCATTATTTTATCTTTAAATGAAGCAAATTTGGCAACGATTGGGCGTTCGTACCTCTGCCCTCTCTGTCCGAAGCGGTGAACACGTTCAAGTTGGATTTTGTCGATAACTTCGCGTGGAATCTGAAGTGCTGTAAGGAGGAACTCTCTAACTATAGATTCAGGAACTTCTCCTTCTTTTTCTTGGATACCTGTAAGTACCAAATTCTCTCTCATGGATCTAGTTTGTATGTCCAGTAAGGCTTCCTTCAGAACGGTGTTCTCCTTTTTAATTCCATTCATTTCGGTTTCAATCTTATTGACTGTCCCTTTTAGCTTGTGTGTTTCCTTCTCCAATGTCGCAGCTTTTTCATCACTCATCTCTAGGCTTGCCTTCAACTCTTTTATATCCTTACTAACTAATTCAAGTATACCCAGTTTGTCATTTATTGATTTTAACAGATCGGTTTCGACCTTTACCATTCCCGGTGGTGAGAATATTAAATCATCAGTGTCTGTAGAAGAGTCACGTTTTCGTTTTGTAATCGGTTCCCCTGTCTTACTCTCCGTCATGTTTGGTTGTTGCCTGTTTTCGTAATATTTGTCGATAAATGTCTCTAGTTTTAGGATTTGTTTTGTGTTATTGTCCAGATTGAAGGTTATCACTCACCAGATTATGTAGTGCTAATATTTTAGTCTAATTTAGCAGATATTTAGAATATTATGTTTTATCTTGAGGTGCTCTACATAAATCCCTTCAGTCCGCCATTACATTAATGGTTTACCAGTCTTACCATTTCCTATTATGCAATAGTTTTTTCTGGTAAATAAACACAGTTTATACTACACAGAAACAAAGAAATGTTGAGTTCAGTAACTTACCGATATCAGTCTCTTTATGGTTCTTGATTAATTCTGCCAATTCAAAGTTTCCTGCGATGATGGCCACCTGGAACAGAATGGTAGATTTATAGTGAGGTGGTGGATATGGTGGATATACATTTACATTTACATTTAAGTCATTTAGCAGATATGGTATTCATTATAGCAAATTCCTGACTACCAGCTCTGATGGCCACAACATGCAGTGGCTCAGTTAAATTTGTCAGAAAATAACTTAATTCCCATTGTAAAATGACTCACTTTCATGAAATGCAACTTGAAATCCTTATAGGTACTAATAATAACACAATAAACAGAAGCCTGGTAAAGGTTGTAGTGTAGTGGGTGGAGGGCAGCAGAGCCACAGCCACAGTGGATGAGTCAACACATATCCAGCCAGTAGACCCTGCCAACTGATGCCACCTTTAGCCACTTTTACATAAGACAGGTCAGTGCGGAGTCATATACTGTATATAGAGAGTTTGGCCAATGTGGTTTCTGTCTGAACGTTCCGATAGCGCCCCTTCCTCCTCCATAGCCGTTGCTAAGTGATAATTGAAGCTTCCGTGTTGTGCTGTTTATTTCTGATCGGTTTCTTTTTTACTTATGAAGATGTCCAGTGAAAGAAGATATACAATTTGTTGACACCACAAAACTGTAAAGATTTGAATACACATTATTCCAAATTATAATTAATAAAAACTTCTGTAAAATTCCCTGCTCTGTTTTTCTTGTTTACAGCGGGTCATTTCAGAGGGAACTGTCGGAGGCACTGTTGTATTGTTACATCGCTCTGTTAACATGGTGTCCGTTTTGAAATCTGACCGAAACCCTCTCTATATACGGCTCTGTGTCAGTGGAATAGGAGACGCAATGTGAGGCTCAGGCTGCATCAAGAAAAGGTAGAGTCATAGAGACAGAACAAGTTTTATCTCTATTGGTACGGTATAGTCACTGAAAATTGTATGACTAGACTAACTCTCTCATGGAAATCCTGCATAAACTCAACCCTCCATCTCTATCCCAAATATGAAATTGGTTTCATGTGGAAAAACAAATACATTAGCTGAAAATATGGAGCAATTTTCAATTACACTTCTGAAATGAGTTAAATGAATTAACCTATTATTGTAATACAGTAATAAAGGTACAGAAGCTATTGGATTGGAGTAGTAGTGTTGCAGTATAATGCATGCTAGAGTGGAGAATGAGGCTGTGCAATGAAAACACGACTCCTACTTCCCATCATCGTCTCCTCCCAGAAACAACATTCTGCTACACTGAAAAGCTGAAACGCTCTGCTCTGCTGTCTGTTTACCTTGTAAAAAAACATATGGGGAGGTAGGCTAAGTTATGATGTTACAGTATAGCCATAACCTCTCTTAACCCTGCACAGTTCAACACAGCACATACTCTGTTCCTCTGCTGTCTGTTCACCTAGTCCCAAACCATATGTAAGTAAGTTATGATGGCTAGGCAGAGAGAGGGGGAGAGAGAAAGAGACGGACAGCGAACCTAGGGGACTGAGAAACAAAGAGCAGAGAGATAGTGAGAGAGAGAGAGAGAGAGAGAAAGAGGGAGAGAGAAAGAGGGAGAGAGAAAGAGGGAGAGAGCAAGAGAGAGAGATAAAGAGAGAGCGAGAAAGTCTTCTCATGATTTGTTGACTTCAAAAAAGCTTTTGACCGAATTTGGCTTGAGGGTTTGCTATACAAATTGATGGAAAGTGGTGTTGGGGGAAAAGCATACAACATTATACAATCCATGCTCACAAACAACAAGTGTGTGGTTAAAATTGGCAAAAAACACACTTATGTTTTCCACAGGGCCGTGGGATGAGACAGGGATGCAGCTTAAGCCCCACACTCTTCAACATATACAGTATATCAACGGATTGGCGAGGGCACTAGAACAGTCTGCAGCACCCGGCTTCACCCTACTAGAATCCGAAGTCAAATATCTACTGTTTGCTGATGATCTGATGTTTCTGTCCCCCCAACCAAGGACGGCCTACAGCAGCACCTGGAGCTTCTGCACAGATTCCGTCAGACCTATGCCCTGACAGTAAATCTCAGTAAGACAAAATAATGGTGTCCCAAAAAAGGTCCAGTTGCCATTACCACACATACAAATTCCATCTAGACACCATTTAAAAATATATAGAGTGGGGAGAACAAGTATTTGATACACTGCCAATTTTGCAGGTTTTCCTACTTACAAAGCATGTAGAGGTCTGTAATTTTTATCATAGGTACACTTCAACTGTGAGAGACGGAATCTAAAACAAAAATCCAGAAAAGCACATTGTATGATTTTTAAGTAATACATTTGCATTTTATTGCATGACATAAGCTAAGGCTAGCTCTTTCAAGCAGAAATTTGCATCCTGTAGCACAAACTCAAAAACGTTCTGGGACACTGTAAAGTCCATGGAGAATAAGAGCACCTCCTCCCAGCTGCCCACTGCACTAAGGCTAGGAAACACTGTCACAACCAACGACCCTCTGGCCCTCTGTCTGCAGGTTTCTCTCTTCCCCACCTCCGCTTCTTTGTCACTGACTTCACACCTCTAGATGGCCGGGTAGGTGTGGAGCCGGAGACAGCAGGGGTCCGGCTGGATTAACCAGCTTCAGAGGGAGATGGACACCTAGACATTGGCGGCTCATAATCATAATCACTGCCACTGTGAAAGATTTAAAAAATCAGTAACAATACTTTCACGTATGAGCCCTGTATCAACACGTAAAATAAACAGAGATATATAGAGTACAGGGAACATAATCACTATGGTGAAGTGCTGTTCAATTCCATGTTTATGTAAAATAGATTTAAAAAATATATCACACACACACACACACACACACACAGTATAGCCAATGTGTACTTTACACATTTCATTACAGATGATATTTTTATATTTTGCAAATTAAATGAGAAAATATTTAAAAAAATCTCAAATGAATAATATTTCATATTATTAATTTCAAACAATGACATTTGCATTAGAAGTTACCAATCCAGCATGGCATCCTCGCCGTGCAGAAACAGGTCTTCCGCCTGGGAGTCAAAACTAGCTTCGCTGAAAGATTCATCTTCCTGAAGCAACTCGGTCTCGCTGTCTCTATCAATTTCCTCTATAATTTGGGTTAAATCTGTATACCTAGACTTTGTTTTAGCTTTTCCTGATTTATTCGCCATAATTAAGATATATAAACTTGTTGAAAATGCTATTGAATATGTACTGCTATGCGTAACACTCGTGGCTCCGTCAAGTAGGATTTGCAATGGCGAATGAACCTCTTTTACGCCAGAGTTTACGACAAAGGCTGGTCTTCGAACGTATAACCATTACATATTGCCGTTTACCTCAGCTCATTGGCTATCTTCCAAGCTAGATTTCAAGATGATCAGTGGTCATTGGGCCAAAATACAGTCAATCAATGATAGACCGGTCCTACCATTGGTAGGAAATGAGGTCATTGATTGGTGTCTTCAAATCGGTTTGTTTCGGTCAATACGTCCCGGGAAAAGAACCATCAAGTATGGTTGTGTTAGTAACAACCAGAGGATTGCAATGAAACCAACCATGACTGGATAAACGTTTGTTTAGTGTGTGTAATTACCACTAACGCTTCGTCCAAAGTTGAATGAGACGGAAATCACGACGCAAGCGGTTTACAAATGTTTCGTGTTAGGCTATACAAATTGACTTTATCAAACAAAACAAACATTCACTGTGTAGTTAGGACACTTGGCATTGCCACCAGAGGAAGATCTTCAATGGTAAGCGATTTATTTTATTGTTATTTCTGACTTTCGTGACGCTAATGCTTGGTTGGAAAATGCTAGTAATAGTTGTGTGTGCGGGGCGCCGTCCTCAGAAAATCGCATGTTTGCTTTTGCAGTAAAGCCTTTTTGAAATCTGACACAGCGGCTGGATTAATAAGACGTTCATCTTTTAAATGATGTAATATACATGTATTTACAAGAATGTTTAATATAACGAATGGTGTATTTAGCGTCTCACCTACCCTAGAGAAGTTAACAAGCTAACAGTAGCTGGCTGGCTCATTAGCTAACGTTACGTGACGTGTGTGATCTTACACGTTGTTAACCTAGCTAGGTTCATTGTTTACCTAGCTAGCTAGCTACGTCATTTAAGCTAAAGTGTACAACACCCGTTGAATATGGCTGGTGTCAGTAAACGTTGGCAAAAAAGCGTAATGAAATTGTTGCCAGCAGAGCTGGTTAGGCTGTTTTCATGTTATCCAAAGGTAAACAAATCATTGGCCAGAGTGTCAAGTGTGCCCTCTAAATGCTCCGAGAGCGAAACGAGATGGGTGGGGCTAAGGCTTAAGAGGGTGTGAACGATGCTGAATGGGTGTAGACAAAGAAAAGCTCTTCACTAGATACCAAAACATTCAAAGGCCTTTTTCTCAAAAGTGAGTTTACAAGTTTATCAACTTTCAAAGCAGAATTAATTTCCCATTGTTCCTCAAAAATGCAGTGTATACAATATCATTTTGCAGCTCTGAGTCTCTACTTTTATCCAATGTAAAAAACACAATTTCAAATTTTGCTACATAAGACCGAATCCAGGTCGTGAGTCACAAATGTTTCCCATGCCAATAAAGCCCCTTGAATTGAAATTGAATTGAAAGAGAGAGAGAGAGAGAGAGAGAGAGAGAGAGAGAGAGAGAGAGAGAGAGAGAGAGAGAGAGAGAGAGAGAGAGAGAGAGAGAGAGAGAGAGAGAGAGAGAGAGTGTAAGGTGAAGTATGATGTCTGGGTGTACTAGAAGTGAGACAGGATGTGATGTTGGGATGGAAGCGGGTCAGGAAAGAGGAGCAAGAAGTGAAGTGCTCCAATTTCCTCTGAATCAGTGTGTATATCCCAAATGGCACTCTATTCCCTCTATAGTGCACTACTTGTGACCAGGGCCCATAGTGCACTACATAGGGAATAGGGTGCCATTTAGGGGACAGGCTGAGTCTCAGCACTTAATTTGCCACCATCAGTCAGCAGATGGCTGCCTAACTGGGCAAACTTAATCAGAATTTGATTGGACGAGGTGAATGTGGTTTATGGCCCCTTCAAATGAGCTGTAATTAAAGAGTCATTGAGGCAGGAAACATCATTTTATTTGAAGTATTTTAAGTGTGAAGGGATGGATGAATAATAGAGAGAATTAGAGGATGCATCAGCACTCAGCGGAAGTGTACATTATATAAACAGCATCACTCCACTGACTCCTACATGATGCAAGAGAAGACAGTTGGCTCAGCTGGGGATCAGACTAAAGCAAAGGAGTTTAGACTAACTGAGGAGTTCAGATTAAAGCGAAGGAGTTTAGAGTAACTGAGGAGTTCAGACTAAGGCAGAGGAGTTTAGAGTAACTGAGGAGTTCAGACTAAAGCAGAGGAGTTTAGACTAACTGAGGAGTTCAGATTAAAGCGAAGGAGTTTAGAGTAACTGAGGAGTCCAGACTAAAGCAGAGGAGTTTAGAGTAACTGAGGAGTTCAGACTAAAGCAGAGGAGTTTAGAGTAACTGAGGAGTTCAGACTAAAGCAGAGGAGTTTAGAGTAACTGAGGAGTTCAGACTAAAGCAGAGGAGTTTAGAGTAACTGAGGAGTTCAGACTAAAGCAGAGGAGTTTAGAGTAACTGAGGAGTTCAGATTAAAGCGAAGGAGTTTAGAGTAACTGAGGAGTTCAGACTAAAGCAGAGGAGTTTAGAGTAACTGAGGAGTTCAGACTAAAGCAGAAGGAGTTTAGAGTAACTGAGGAGTCCAGACCAAAGCAGAGGAGTTTAGAGTAACTGAGGAGTTCAGACTAAAGCAGAGGAGTTTAGACTAACTGAGGAGTTCAGACTAAAGCAGAGGAGTTTAGAGTAACTGAGGAGTTCAGACTAAAGCAGAAGGAGTTTAGAGTAACTGAGGAGTTCAGACTAAAGCAGAGGAGTTTACAGTAACTGAGGAGTTCAGACTAAAGCAGAGGAGTTTAGAGTAACTGAGGAGTTCAGACTAAAGCAGAGGAGTTTACAGTAACTGAGGAGTTCAGACTAAAGCAGAAGAGTTTACAGTAACTGAGGAGTTCAGACTAAAGCAGAGGAGTTTAGAGTAACTGAGGAGTTCAGACTAAAGCAGAGGAGTTTACAGTAACTGAGGAGTTCAGACTAAAGCAGAGGAGTTTACAGTAACTGAGGAGTTCAGACTAAAGCAGAGGAGTTTAGAGTAACTGAGGAGTTCAGACTAAAGCAGAGGAGTTTACAGTAACTGAGGAGTTCAGACTAAAGCAGAGGAGTTTACAGTAACTGAGGAGTTCAGACTAAAGCAGAGGAGTTTACAGTAACTGAGGAGTTCAGACTAAAGCAGAAGAGTTTAGAGTTCAGACTCTAAGAGAGCATGAGGAGGTAAAGAGGAGATTTGGTGGAAGATGTTCAACTTTGAACCATAAACACGTCACAAAGGGAGACTCTGTCACAGAATAAAAATGATTTATGTGCTTGATAATAATGAACCTCGTGCAGTAGTTGTTATTTTGCCATTTTATTTAAATAGCAGCTGTGTAGGCCTGCTGCCAATAAAAAATGGGTCAATTATTTAATTATTTAATCGTTTAATTATTTAATTATTTGTGGGACATGGAATTATCTGCATTTAATAGATGATGGTAAGCAGGGTAGGGATGATGAATAGGAAAAGGAGAAAATATAGTCAACTACAGCTAGGAAGCTATTCAGTATCCATACCCCTTTTTTGACTTCAACCTCCTAAATGCATCACACCTACATTATGACTAATTGGTAGTTGGAGGTCAGAACACTGTGGAATGCTGACACATGGATATAAACAAAAATTAAAACATGAACATTTCTCCCAGAACCATTGACTGTTTGTTCAGAGAGAGGGATGTCTTACATAAACGCCTGCCAAATAAGGAACCATTGACTCTTAAACAGCTTTGTTTAACAACCTAAAAATACACTCATTCTGTTTGTTCCATCTTGCTTTTCCCTTTTAAAACCACACGTGAACAAAACTTGACTGAAAACAGACAGATGGAGACTGATCTGCTTGCCAAAATACTACTGCAAAGAAACAAAAGGAAGGGTTGCAATGTTATGAAGCTTCACCACTATAAGCATCTAAAGGTATCACATACTACACTACAGATGTAGGATCTCTTATGTTGCTGAGAAATGCAAACCTGTAGTGTGTTCAAGGTTTAAAAAGGCTTGTAAAGTTGGTCATTTCCACTTTCAAATGTCAGACTTGATTTGCCCCTAAAGAAAAATGTACCAACCCCTACAAAAAAATGTCCATTAATTATAATCCACATAATAATTCACATTTCCTGTTGTTGCAGGGTTATTTTCCTGCTGTGGAAAACTGGCTCAAATTAAAATCCTACACATGTAGCTCTCTACTGATGTAATTCATCTGAGAAGCTTAATGAATGACCGTTATATACCATACCACTTTGAATAACGAAGCAATGGATTGGGTATGCATTGCAAGTGGCATGCTAGTATGAAGAATGGAAAGTAGTGATCTATGTTTTACAGCAAGCCTGTACTGTGAGCAGTAAATGTTAGAGGTGTGAGTCAGTCCATACCTGGAATGGTGTCTGGCTTCTGTAGTTCTTCACTTCCTTGTTGGCACCACGAACAAGCAGTACTCTGGCACAGTGTTCCTTAGGGAGGACCAAAAGAAAAGAGAAGGGGGAACAGAGTAAGACCAGGACCTCATTTATTTAAACTCCATTGCTCTCTCTGTCTCCCTCTCTGTCAATTCAATTCAATTCAATTCAAGGGGCTTTATTGGCATGGGAAACATATGTTAACGTTGCCAAAGCAAGTGAGGTAGATAATATACAAAAGTGAAATAAACAATCTCTCTCTCTCTCTCTCTCTCTCTCTCTCTCTCTCTCTCTCTCTCTCTCTCTCTCTCTCTCTCTCTCTCTCTCTCTCTCTCTCTCTCTCTCTCTCTCTCTCTCTCTCTCTCTCTCTCTCTTTCTCTTTCTCTCTGCTGCCTGCTACTGTTTATTACTCTGTAATTCTCTGAACCCCTTTAACGAGAGGGAAAACCAGAAAAAAATCTTGATCAAGCATTCCATTCCATCAACTGATCTAGCACTGATTCTAGAACATTCCAGAACTGAACATTCCATCAACTAATCTAAAACTGATTCCAGAACATTCTATAACTTAAGTGATTCTAGAACATTCCAGACCTGAACATTCCAACAACTATTCTAGCTCTGATTCTAGAACATTTCAGAACTGAACATTCCATCAACTAATCCAGAACATTCTATAACTTAAGTGATTCTAGAACATTCCAGACCTGAACATTCCATCAACTGATCTAGCACCGATTCTAGAACATTCCAGAACTGAACATTCCATCAACTAATCTAAAACTGATTCCAGAACATTCTATAACTTAAGTGATTCTAGAACATTCCAGACCTGAACATTCCATCAACTATTCTAGCTCTGATTCCAGAACATTCCAGAACTGAACATTCCTTCAAATAATCCAGAACATTCTAGAACTTAAGTGATTCCAGAACATTCCCGAACGTATCATTGCTGGAGCTAGAGCTCACCCTGTCCTGTGTGTCTGATGATGCCTTGTCTATGTTCCAGGTAAAGTCTGATGATGCCTTGTCTATGTTCCAGGTAAAGTCTGATGATGCCTTGTCTATGTTCCAGGTAAAGCAAGGCCTCTCCCTCAGCTCTCCAGAAAGAATCTCAGTGCAGTGAAAACATGTAGTGTGAAGCTCTGTGAGAAAATCAAGAGAGAATCAGCCTCTGGTAACTGTCTGTGGCACTGCAGCCTGCCTCAGCCTGCTGTTAGCTGGATTCAGCAGCCCACCCACGGAAACACCACTACAAACACACACACATTCACGTGCATGTGAACACACACATACAGGCGCGCGGGCCCACACACACACATACAGTCAGGCACACACGCACGCACGCGCCCATGCACAAACAGTGCTTGCTCATACACACATACATACACACAGTGCCTGCATATACGCACGCACGCCCGCCCGCACGCACGCGCACGCGCACACGCACACACACACACACACACACACACACACACACACACACACACACACACACACACACACACACACACACACACACACACACACACACACACACACCAATGTTCGAGCTCATCCTCCTCCTACTTGCTCTTATTAAATTCTACTGCCACTAGTCATCAGATAAATAAAATATGGCAGATATCTACAATAATAATATTACGTGTACAAGCCCCAACCCACACAAATCAGACTGATATTCAAAAAGGTTAAATCAGTGAAGTTCATCCCTCCTAGTGGCTGTCATTATAGTCATTAGATCACACTAAAGCTGTCATGCAAAAGGGCATCTAATCAGAAAGCCAGGGAAATAAACCCAGCCTGTAGGAGCAGAGCAGTCGAGGGAAGAGATTACACAACAGCAAACCCAGAGAGAGGAAGTTATCAGTATCCCTCTGTCTCTCTCTCTCTCTTTTTCTCTCTCTCTCATCATCTCTCTCTCCTCCTCTCGCTCTCTCTCTCACACACACACACTCTCTCCTTCTCTCTCTCTCTTTTTCTCTCGCTCTCATCATCCCTCTTTCTCTAACTATCTATCTATCTCTCTCTTTTTCTCTCTCTCATCATCTCCCTCTCCCTCTCGCTCTCACTCTCTCTCTCACACACTCTCTCCTTCTCTCTCTCTCTGTCTCTCTCTCTCTTTTTCTCTCTCTCTCCTCCTCTCGCTCTCTCTCTCCTCTCGCTATCTCTCTCTCTCTCTCTCTCACACACACACTCTCTCCTTCTCTCGCTCTCTTTTTCTCTCGCTCTCATCATCTCTCTCTCCTCCTCTCTCTCTCACACACTCTCTCTGTCTCTCTCTCTTTTTCTCTCTCTCTCATCATCCCTCTTTCTCTAACTATCTATCTATCTCTCTCTTTTTCTCTCTCTCATCATCTCCCTCTCCCTCTCGCTCTCACTCTCTCTCTCACACACTCTCTCTGTCTCTCTCTCTTTTTCTCTCTCTCATCATCCCTCTATCTCTCTCTCTATCTATCTCTCTCGCTCTCTGTGAATAATGGCAGCAGAGCGAGCACAGCGTGTAGAAAGGCTTAATGATCTATGCCATAGCTAATGGGAGCAGTGACCCCTACAGACAACAGGAGAGATATCTCACACACACATCCCATGTTCAAACCACCATCTTAAAAATGTGTGTTTGTATAATTATTATTATTATTTGGTGAGTGCTTGTATTTGTCCTGTTTCAAACATGTAGTGTGTATTACACCCATGTGTGAAATGGACATGTGTTTATTCTATATCCCCACTCCCCTTGACACACCCTCTGATAGTGGGGTCACAGCCAGGGTCAGCCGTTATTAACAGCGACCCAAGATCAATTAGGGTTAAGTGCCTTGTTGGCTCTGGGATTCATATGACAGTGGAAAGATTAACATTTAAACTACATAGAGCCGTCTAAATATTGATCACTGTGGTTTTAAACTAGAATTATAGCCATTGATGTTAAGACCATATTGTCTTGTGTTCCCCCATGATGTACTCCCCCGGGATGTACTCCCCCGGGATGTACTCCCCCGGGATGTATTCCCTGAGGATGTATTCCTCCGGGATGTGTTCCCCCGGGATGTATTCCCTCGGGATGTACTCCCCCGGGATGTACTCCCCCAGGATGTATTCCCTCAGGATGTATTCCCTCAGGATGTATTCCCTCAGGATGTATTCGCTCAGGATGTATTCCCTCAGGATGTATTCCCTCAGGATGTATTCCCTCGGGATGTATTGTCCCGGGATGTGTTCCCCCGGGATGTGTTCCCCCAGGAAGAGTTCCCTCAGAATGTGTCCATCTCAGATTAATTCTCATCAGTGTATCCAGTCAATCTTTACCCATGTGAAGAATCAACAGGATAATTATTAATCCTAATTGACCCCTTGCTAATAACATTATCAAGATTGGGGTCATTTACATTTCAATTCAGTCAATCGGTTTACTTCCTGAATTGACCAAATTCAAACGGAATTGACCCCAGCCCTGTTTGCTATGGGCCTAATGTACTAGTATACCAGTACAATGTACTACAATACCAATACAAGGCACTAGTATACTAATACAATGTACTAGAATACCAATACAATGTACTGGTATATTAAGACAAGGCACTAGTATACCAATACAATGTACTAGTATACCAATACAATGTACTAGTGGTATAATAAAAGCAATGTACAGTATATGGTACAATATAAAGCCCCTCTTTACAGTAGATTGTACAATATAAAGCCCCTCTGTACAGTAGATGGTACAATATAAAGCCTCTCTGTACAGTAGATTGTACAATATAAAGCCCCTCTGTACAGTAGATGGTACAATATAAAGCCCCTCTGTACAGTATATGGTACAATATAAAGCCCCTCTTTACAGTAGATTGTACAATATAAAGCCCCTCTGTACAGTAGATGGTACAATATAAAGCCTCTCTGTACAGTAAATGGTGCAATATAAAGCCCCTCTGTACAGTAGAAGCTACATTATAAAGCCCCTCTGTACAGTAGCTGGTACAATATAAAGCCCCTCTGTACAGTAGATGTTGCAATATAAAGCCCCTCTGTACAGTAGATGGTGCAATATAAAGCCCCTCTGTACAGTAGCTGGTACAATATAAAGCCCCTCTGTACAGTAGATGGTACAATATAAAGCCCCTCTGTACAGTAGATGGTGCAATATAAAGCCCCTCTGTACAGTAGATGGTGCAATATAAAGCCCCTCTGTACAGTAGATGGTACAATATAAAGCCCCTCTGTACAGTAGATGGTGCAATATAAAGCCCCTCTGTACAGTAGATGGTGCAATATAAAGCCCCTCTGTACAGTAGATGGTACAATATAAAGCCCCTCTGTACAGTAGATGGTGCAATATAAAGCCCCTCTGTACAGTAGATGGTGCAATATAAAGCCCCTCTGTACAGTAGATGGTACAATATAAAGCCCCTCTGTACAGTAGATGGTGCAATATAAAGCCCCTCTGTACAGTAGATGGTGCAATATAAAGCCCCTCTGTACAGTAGATGGTACAATATAAAGCCCCTCTGTACAGTAGATGGTACAATATAAAGCCCCTCTGTACAGTAGATGGTGCAATATAAAGCCCCTCTGTACAGTAGATGGTGCAATATAAAGCCCATCTGTACAGTAGATGGTACAATATAAAGCCCCTCTGTACAGTAGATGGTGCAATATAAAGCCCCTCTGTACAGTAGATGGTGCAATATAAAGCCCCTCTGTACAGTAGATGGTACAATATAAAGCCCCTCTGTACAGTAGATGGTACAATATAAAGCCCCTCTGTACAGTAGATGGTGCAATATAAAGCCCCTCTGTACAGTAGATGGTGCAATATAAAGCCCCTCTGTACAGTAGATGGTACAATATAAAGCCCCTCTGTACAGTAGATGGTGCAATATAAAGCCCCTCTGTACAGTAGATGGTGCAATATAAAGCCCCTCTGTACAGTAGCTGGTACAATATAAAGCCCCTCTGTACAGTAGATGGTACAATATAAAGCCCCTCTGTACAGTAGATGGTGCAATATAAAGCCCCTCTGTACAGTAGATGGTGCAATATAAAGCCCCTCTGTACAGTAGATGGTACAATATAAAGCCCCTCTGTACAGTAGATGGTGCAATATAAAGCCCCTCTGTACAGTAGATGGTGCAATATAAAGCCCCTCTGTACAGTAGATGGTACAATATAAAGCCCCTCTGTACAGTAGATGGTGCAATATAAAGCCCCTCTGTACAGTAGATGGTGCAATATAAAGCCCCTCTGTACAGTAGATGGTACAATATAAAGCCCCTCTGTACAGTAGATGGTGCAATATAAAGCCCCTCTGTACAGTAGATGGTGCAATATAAAGCCCCTCTGTACAGTAGATGGTACAATATAAAGCCCCTCTGTACAGTAGATGGTACAATATAAAGCCCCTCTGTACAGTAGATGGTGCAATATAAAGCCCCTCTGTACAGTAGATGGTGCAATATAAAGCCCCTCTGTACAGTAGATGGTACAATATAAAGCCCCTCTGTACAGTAGATGGTGCAATATAAAGCCCCTCTGTACAGTAGATGGTGCAATATAAAGCCCCTCTGTACAGTAGATGGTGCAATATAAAGCCCCTCTGTACAGTAGATGGTACAATATAAATGAAATGAAATGTGTTGTTTTACAGGGCCAGGCATAGCAGTACGGCGCCCCTGGAGCACATTAGAGTTAAGTGCCTTGCTCAAGGGCACTTCGACAGATTTTTCACCTTGGGTAGTTGAACCAGCAACCTTTCGGGTTACTGGCCCAAGGCTCTTAACCACTAGGCTACGTGCCGCCCTGGTGGTTTGTGCTCTGGTCTCTGATGATTTGAACTCTGGTCTCTTACCTCTTTGTATAGAGCACAGATGTGTAGAGCCGTGTTTCCCGAGGCGTTCATGACACCCATATCTGCTCCATAGAACAACAGCTGCTCCAGGTGGTGGACATGTCCATATCTACACGCCTGACACACAAACACAGAGACCATGTCAAATGATGTCCATATCTACACGCCTGCCACACAAACACAGAGACCATGTCAAATAATGTCCATCCCGACAGGTCTGCCAGAGAAACACAGAGACCATGTCAAATGATGTCCATATCTACACGCCTGCCACACAAACACAGAGACCATGTCAAATAATGTCCATATCTACACGTCTGCCACACAAACACAGAGTCCATGTCAAATAATGTCCATCCCGACAGGTCTGCCACACAAACACAGAGACCATGTCAAATAATGTCCATATCTACACGCCTGCCACACAAACACAGAGACCATGTCAAATAATGTCCATCCCGACAGGTCTGCCACACAAACACAGAGACCATGTCAAATAATGTCCATATCTACACGTCTGCCACACAAACACAGAGACCATGTCAAATAATGTCCATCCCGACAGGTCTGCCACACAAACACAGAGACCATGTCAAATAATGTCCATATCTACACGCCTGCCACACAAACACAGAGACCATGTCAAATAATGTCCATACCTACACGCCTGCCACACAAACACAGAGACCATGTCAAATAATGTCCATACCTACACGCCTGCCACACAAACACAGAGACCATGTCAAATAATGTCCATATCTACACGCCTGCCACACAAACACAGAGTCCATGTCAAATAATGTCCATATCTACAGGCCTGACAGACAAACACAGAGACCATGTCAAATAATGTCCATATCTACAGGCCTGACAGACAAACACAGAGACCATGTCAAATAATGTCCATATCTACAGGCCTGACAGACAAACACAGAGACCATGTCAAATAATGTCCATATCTACAGGCCTGACAGACAAACACAGAGACCATGTCAAATAATGTCCATATCTACAGGCCTGACAGACAAACACAGAGACCATGTCAAATAATGTCCATATCTACAGGTCTGCCAGACAAACACAGAGACCATGTCAAATAATGTCCATATCTACAGGCCTGACAGACAAACACAGAGACCATGTCAAATAATGTCCATATCTACACGCCTGCCACACAAACACAGAGACCATGTCAAATAATGTCCATATCTACAGGTCTGCCACACAAACACAGAGACCATGTCAAATAATGTCCATATCTACAGGCCTGACAGACAAACACAGAGACCATGTCAAATAATGTCCATATCTACAGGCCTGACAGACAAACACAGAGACCATGTCAAATAATGTCCATATCTACACGCCTGCCACACAAACACAGAGACCATGTCAAATAATGTCCATATCTACACGCCTGCCACACAAACACAGAGTCCATGTCAAATAATGTCCATACCGACAGGTCTGCCACACAAACACAGAAGACATCACAAAGACCAGGTGAAAACAAAAGAAAATGAAACAATCCATACAGTAATTACAGAAGGCAAACCGGGACTAGCATAGAAAATATGACCAACCAAACATTTAGAATACCAGGTATTCTCAAACTGGGGTACGCGTTCCCCCAGGGGTAAGCACAATGCCGTCGGGGGTACGCCAAATCAAAATGTGATTCAAATTAACATTTTATTATAATAATTTCTTTACGTTTTCAAACAGTACATTTATATTTTCCAATGGGGCTATACATTTGGGTGAGGTTTTTTTCTCACCTGAGTAGCCTCGTTTCCCTGCCAAAAATAAAATTAAACCATCCAGTGTTCAGTGAAATAACAACACAATGTCAAATACAGGTATCCTAGTCAAATAATTAACATCCAATCACATTAACCGTTACTCTCTCGCGGGAAACCTTCAGTATTGCGCAGACATTTAGAAACGAAACATGACAATTTGAAAAATAAGCTACAGGAGTTTTTGAGCGAGAATAAAGACGACTTTTGAGTAGTAAGACATGTATAAAAGCAACAGATACCATTAATAAGAAGGGGCTCGAAGCATCTTATATGGTGAGCTACCGAGTGGCTAGGACAGGCAAGCCCCATACTATTGTGGAGGACTTTCTGCCGAGGATATGGCTGGGACAATTCTGGGGGAAAAGGCCAAAAAAACTATACAGACAATGCCTTCATCAAACAACACTGTTTCACGATGCATCAGTTTTTTATTTTACCTTTATTTAACTTGGCAAGTCAGTTAAGAACAAATTCTTATTTTCAATGACGGCCTAGAAACAGTGGGTTAACTGCCTTGTTCAGGGACAGAACGACAGATTTTCACCTTGTCAGCTCAGGGATTCAATCTTGCAACCTTCCCGTTACTAGTCCAATGCTCTAACCACTAGGCTACCTGCCGCACAGTGACACGGTAGGAGATGTTTTGAAACAATTACTGCTTCGCATACAAGCCAGTGAAGTATATGCGTTACAGCTGGATGAGTCAACAGACGTGGCGGGCACAGCTCCTGGTATATGTCCGTTACGTTAATGGGGGGTCAACTAAGGAAGACATCCTTTTCTGCAAACCACTGAAAACCAGGACAACAGGAGAGGATATTTTTTAAGTACTGGACAGCTTTGTGACATCAAATGGACTTTGGTGGTCAAGATCGGTTGGTATCTGTACTGATGGCGCAAAAGCCATGGCAGGGAGACATAGTGGAGGGGTAACGCGCGTGCAAGCAGTTGCTCCTGACACCACTTGGGTACTCTGCAGCATCCACCGAGAGGCTCTTGCTGCCAAGGGAATGCCTGACAGCTTGAAAGACGTTTTGGACACTACAGTGAAAATGGTTCATTTTGTTAAAGCAAGGTCTCTGAACTCTCGTGTATTTTCTGCATTATGCAATGATATGGGCAGCGACCATGTAACGCTTTTACAACATACAGAAGTGCGCTGGTTATCAAGTGGCAAAGTATTGACACTTTTTTAAATTGAGATACGTGCTTAAAGTTTTATTTACTGACCATAATTTTCACTTGTCTGACCGCTTGCATGATGACGAGTTTCTCACACGACTGGCCTATCTGGGTGATGTTTTTTCGCACCTGAATGATGTGAATCTAGGATTACAGGGACTCTACCAACTATATTCAATGTGCAGGACAAAATTGAGGCTATGATTAAGAAGTTGGAGCTCTTTTCTGTCTGCATTAACAAGGACAACACACAGGTCTTTCCATCATTGTATGATTTCTTGAGTGCCAATGAACTCAAGCTTACGGACAATGTCAAATGTGATATAGCGAAGCACCTGAGTGAGCTGAGTGTGCAATTACGCAGGTACTTTCCTGAAATGGACGACACAAACAACTGGATTCATTATCCCTTTCATGCCCTGCCTCCAGTTCACTTACCGATATCTGAACAAGAGAGCCTCATCGAAATAGCAACAAGCAGTTCTGTGAAAATGTAATTTAATCAGAAGACACTGCCAGATTTCTGGATAGGGCTGCGCTCAGAGTTTCTTGCCTTGACAAATCGCGCTGTTAGGACACTGATGCCCTTTGCAACCACGTACCTATGTGAGAGTGGATTCTCGGCTCTCATTAGCATGAAACTAAATACAGGTGTGTGGGAAATTATTTAAGACTGAGACTCTCTCCAATACAACCCAACACTGCAGAGATATGTGCATCCTTTCAAGCACACCCTTCTCATTAACCTGTGGTGAGTTATTCACATGTTTTATGAAAAAATAAGGTTTTATATGTAAGATGTCTAAATAAAGAGCACAATTATTGAGTATTATTATTATTATTATTTGTGCCCTGGTCCTATAAGAGCTCTTTGTGACTTCCCACGAGCCGGGTTGTGACAAAACCTCCCACTCATTCCTATGTTTAAAAAATTTATCGTATAGTGTGTGTGTGGCAGGCTTACAATGATGGCAAAAAACAACATTTGAGAGTGCGCTGACCCTGGTGCTAGAGGGGGTACGCAGCTGGAGGTTGAATGTTTGACGCGGTACGGGACTATAAAAAGTTTGGGAACTACTGAATAGACTACCCACTCAGGAGTCATACACATATTCCATGCAGTGTCTTGATCTGCACACTAGATGTCAGTCAGAGTACCATCTGAGCTGAGCTTTAAAATATACTGCATCTTACTGTTTTTATGCCCCCGATGATCTAGGCAAGCTTGTTTCTCCAAGGTCTATCAAAAGGCTAACATCTATAATCAACTAGAAGATAGCTTATTCAAGAGAGTCCATATAGCGATGGCTTGGGTTAAAATGTGTTTTTTTAAAGTGTGATGGCTCCTTCAACATGGGTCTCCTCTAAACCACTGAGAAGACCACATTGGTGGCAGATGAACTAACGCTCTTAGCTTTAATTAAGCAATAAGGCACGAGGACGTGTGATATATGACCAATATACCACGGCTAAGGACTGTTCTTATGCACGAAGCATCGCGGAGTGCCTGGATACTGCCCTTCACCTTGGTATATTGGCCATATACCACAAACCCCCGAGGTGCCTTATTGCTATTATAAACTGGTTACCAACGTAATTAGAGGAGTAGAAATAAATGTTTTGTCATACCTGTGGTACACGGTCTGATATACCACGGCTGTCAGCCATTCAGCATTCAGAGCTCGAGACACACAGTTTATAATACCATTTAAAACACTGAGCCTTTGGAAAAGCCAATAGTATTATAATTATTAGACACAACAGCAAAACCTGGTGTATCTCGTGCCAGCCATTCTCGTCGTGGCAGGAGACGGTGGCGCGCGCCCTCAGCAGGAGCTCACAGCAACCTGAGTCTCCTCCAACCAGGACTGTGTGGTACAGGGGGGTCAGACTTTGGCTGTCCTTGTAGTCTGGGGAGGCGCCTAGTTCCAGTAGAGCCTGAGGAGAGACAGCGAGGGTAAGGGTGAGCCCTTTAGGTGTGAAAGGAAGTTGCCGGTAGATGCTGACCATAGGTAAGTTCAGCATTTCCCCCACTGATGGATAAGGTTAGGATTCAGGAAGGGGAAGCTGATCCTTCATATGTAGGGGAAACTTCACCCGGAGAAACACTTTACTTAAAGCCTGTAGGTTTAATGGTTTATGACTTGTTATATACATGTATGAACCTATATATTGCTTTACAATATGTTATGTCTGTCTATGTAGGGTGTTTTCAACTATCACACCTAAATGTGGGGTATTATGGGATAGATTGTTCATAACACCGAAGAGTATCAGTCGATCCCAATACTTTCTCTATCTCATCCCTTGGCCCTAACACTTCCATGTTTGCAGACCTGAAGTGTGCAGATAAAGCGGTATTGGTGGAGCTTCCACTATATTGCTTCCACCTTACAGATCTGCACACATCAAAGGGTAAGCCCGAGGGGAAGGAGTGGAGAGTGAATTGGGGCCAACTTATTATATAAGCTGTAAAAAATAATGGAGGTGCTGGATAACCTTCAGTGTGACCTGATTCTTTGCCCTGACTGCTTTGTGGAGAGCGGTCATCCCATCTTGTGATCTGAAGTCAAGATGTGCTCCACCGTTTTTCAGTACCACGACGACCTGCGCCACATTGTCCAGGTGGGCTGCGAAGGTCAGTGGAGTTTCTACAATACAAACACACAACATGCTGTTTACTGTTATAGAGCTTTTTTAAAACAGAAACGTGTGTTTATTGTATCATCAACTATGGGTACGTTTCCTGGACATAGTTCAATCCTTGTCCTGGACGACACGGCATGTTCAATGAAGAATGGCCATCAAAATATCGTTTTAGTCCCAGACTAGGCTTTGTCTGTGAAACCCGCCCTATATACGTCCAACAGAATGAGGTGCACAAAAACACAAGAAATTGTACTGTATCTGTAAACTTTCATCTGAGGAGAGCTGATCTCTGATTTCTCTCCTCAGTGAACTAAGACATCCATAATTGATCTGACATGATTTACTCCTTAGCAGCAGATGCTGTATAAAACAAAACACATCACATTGAATCATAGTCAGTGTGTGTGTGTGTGTGTGTGTGTGTGTGTGTGTGTGTGTGTGTGTGTGTGTGTGTGTGTGTGTGTGTGTGTGTGTGTGTGTGTGTGTGTGTGTGTGTGTGTGTGTGTGTGTGTGTGTGTGTGTGTGTGTGTGTGTGTGTGTGTAGCGTACCACCAGTGTCTGGGTCGTGGTAGTTGGGATCGAGGCCTTTCTCCAGCATTTTTGCTAGTTTATCCAGCTGGTGATGCTGAATGTGATCCATTAATTTCCTGTAGTTGGCCTAGGGGTAGGAGGGAGCATGTAGAGAGAGGGATGGAGAGAGAGAAGCACAGGTGAACATCAGAGTCATATTCACTGGTGTACAATGTAGCAAAACAAGAACAACTAAAATGAGTGTTTCTTATTGGATAAGTTCAGGTAGTCACTTCCCTTCCTCCATTTTCTTCTGTGACTAATGAACATTAACCAGTGGA
>NC_092094.1:13751611-13754111 GCF_045679555.1 Salvelinus alpinus
ACTTCACCTGGAGAGAGAGAGACTACTTCACCTGGAGACAGAGAGACTACTTCACCTGGAGAGAGAGAGAGACTACTTCACTTGGAGACAGAGAGACTACTTCACCTGGAGACAGAGAGACTACTTCACCTGGAGACAGAGAGACTACTTCACCTGGAGACAGAGAGACTACTTCACCTGGAGACAGAGAGACTACTTCACCTGGAGACAGAGAGACTACTTCACCTGGAGACAGAGAGACTACTTCACCTGGAGACAGAGAGACTACTTCACCTGGAGACAGAGAGACTACTTCACCTGGAGACAGCAAGACTACTTCACCTGGAGACAGAGAGACTACTTCACCTGGAGAGAGATATACTACTTCACCTGGAGAGAGATAGACTACTTCACCTGTAGAGAGATAGACTACTTCACCTGGAGACAGAGAGACTACTTCACCTGGAGAGAGATAGACTACTTCACCTGGAGACAGAGAGACTACTTCACCTGGAGAGAGATAGACTACTTCACCTGGAGACTACTTCACCTGGAGAGAGATAGACTACTTCACCTGGAGACAGAGAGACTACTTCACCTGGAGAGAGATAGACTACTTCACCTGGAGACAGAGAGACTACTTCACCTGGAGAGAGATAGACTACTTCACCTGGAGACAGAGAGACTACTTCACCTGGAGAGAGATAGACTACTTCACCTGGAGACAGAGAGACTACTTCACCTGGAGAGAGAGAGACTACTTCACCTGGAGACAGAGAGACTACTTCACCTGGAGACAGAGAGACTACTTCACCTGGAGAGAGAGAGACTACTTCACCTGGAGAGAGAGAGACTACTTCACCTGGAGAGAGAGAGACTACTTCACCTGGAGACAGAGAGACTACTTCACCTGGAGAGAGAGAGACTACTTCACCTGGAGACAGAGAGACTACTTCACCTGGAGAGAGAGAGACTACTTCACCTGGAGACAGAGAGACTACTTCACCTGGAGAGAGAGAGACTACTTCACCTGGAGAGAGAGAGACTACTTCACCTGGAGAGAGAGAGACTACTTCACCTGGAGAGAGAGAGACTACTTCACCTGGAGACAGAGAGACTACTTCACCTGGAGACAGAGAGACTACTTCACCTGGAGAGAGAGAGACTACTTCACCTGGAGAGAGAGAGACTAATTCACCTGGAGAGAGAGAGACTACTTCACCTGGAGAGAGACAGACTACTTCACCTGGAGACAGAGAGACTACTTCACCTGGAGACAGAGAGACTACTTCACCTGGAGACAGAGAGACTACTTCACCTGGAGACAGAGAGACTACTTCACCTGGAGACAGAGAGACTACTTCACCTGGAGACAGAGAGACTACTTCACCTGGAGACAGAGAGACTACTTCACCTGGAGACAGAGAGACTACTTCACCTGGAGAGAGATATACTACTTCACCTAGAGACAGAGGGACTACTTCACCTGGAGAGAGAGACTACTTCACCTGTAGAGAGATAGACTACTTCACCTGGAGAGAGAGAGAGATACTACTTCACCTGGGGAGAAGGAGAGGGACTACTTCACTGAGAGAGTGAGAGACAGTAGAGTTTGTCAATGTAAACATATGTTTCCCTTGCCAGTAAAGCCCCTTGAATTGAATTGAGAGCTTCATTTGGAGATAGAGAGCAAATACTTCACCTGGAGAGGGGAGACTGCTAGAGAGAGAGACTACTTCACCTGGAGCAGGGGAGAGAGAGAGAGAGAGAGACTACTTCACCTGGAGAGGGGGGAGACAGAGAGAGACTACTTCACCTGGAGAGGGAGAGAGAGAGAGAGATGAGAGAGAGAGAGACTACTTGACCTGAGAGAGAGAGAGAGAGAGAGACTACTTCACCTGGAGAGAGAGAGACTACTTCACCTGGAGAGAGAGAGACTACTTCACCTGGAGAGAGAGAGACTACTTCACCTGTAGAGAGATAGACTACTTCACCTGGAGAGAGATAGACTACTTCACCTGTAGAGAGAGAGAGACTACTTCACCTGGAGACAGAAAGACTACTTCACCTGGAGAGAGAGAGACTACTTCACCTGGAGACAGAGAGACTACTTCACCTGGAGAGATAGACTACTTCACCTGGAGACAGAGAGACTACTTCACCTGCGGAGAGATAGACTACTTCACCTGGAGACTACTTCACCTGGAGAGAGATAGACTACTTCACCTGGAGACAGAGAGACTACTTCACCTGGAGAGAGATAGACTACTTCACCTGGAGACAGAGAGACTACTTCACCTGGAGACAGAGAGACTACTTCACCTGGAGACAGAGAGACTACTTCACCCGGAGAGAGATAGACTACTTCACCTGGAGACAGAGAGACTACTTCACCTGGAGACAGAGAGACTACTTCACCTGGAGAGAGAGAGACTACTTCACCTGGAGAGAGAGAGAGAGAGACTACTTCACCTGGAGAGAGAGAGACTACTTCACCTGTAGAGAGATAGACTACTTCACC